>NW_007730741.1:49740-50752 GCF_000696425.1 Galeopterus variegatus | reverse complement strand
TCTCTCACACACATAGATAGAAAAAAAGTTTTGCATAAATTTTATGTAAAATTTGCATAAATCACTCCCCTGATTCTTAAAAGTTTTTAGCTACAAAACCAAGAGCAGTCCTGTCTAGTTTTGCCTTCCAACTAAACTTTAAATTCCTTGGTGGCCTCTTGCTTCTGGATAGCCCCCTTCACTGCAATTAACTTAGTATTGAGCATCAGCAGGTACTTTGTAAATGCTCATTGATGGATTGATATATGGAAGGATGTAACTGAAAAAGACTAATTTGCACATAGGTTACAATGGGTTGTCACAAACACCTAAGAGACTAGGAGAAACGTCTGTTACCTCCTCTGGTCACTCCCTTTTAGGTGACTTTGGGCAAGATACTTAGGTGGAGAGGTTAAGAAATGAACTGTCTCTGCACCTGTGGAGGAAGGCCAGGCTATTTGTCATGGTCATCAACCCACCTCCTGGAGAGAGAGGTGTGGAGGAGAAGGGAGATAACATCTATCAATTGCTCGAGCTTCCTGCAGAAGCCACACCACACATGTACCAAGGATAATTGCTAGGGGGAGGGGGGAGGCAGGAACAGGAGAGCCAGTCCTTGTGCTCACCCAGCAGGATGTGAAAAATTCAGCTGGGTTCTTTTTATAGTTTCAATCATCCCTGGTAATGAAGATTCTGCAATTAGAACTCAGCTGGCAGTTGTGTTGGGGATGTGTGAGGCAGAATAGAATCCTGGGTCTGCAGGAGGGCAGGCCTGTTTGTCAGGAAGACTTGAAGGCACCGCTGGGAACAAGCGATGTGATATAAGGACGAGAGCTATTTTTAAAGACCATTTTCTAGCCATAATCACTCCTTAAATAAGTTCCATTTGGGCATTACAACTTTAACATTTTATTTAAATTACTTTCAGCTCTCAATTATCTGTACAAGTGGAGGGGAGTACTAACACAGATGATAGAAAACAGCAACACTTCATTTATTTAGGACACCACTAACATGGAATTTATGATAATTT
>NW_007730741.1:40236-49016 GCF_000696425.1 Galeopterus variegatus | reverse complement strand
GTACTAACACAGATGATAGAAAACAGCAACACTTCATTTATTTAGGACACCACTAACATGGAATTTATGATAATTTCACCTGTGTTTGATTGGAGTTTACTTGTATATATTCTATGAAGAAAACATTTGTTGGAAAAAATTTAGAGTGGATTAGCCTACTTGGGAAGGTAAACTGCTTTCAAATACTTAAACTGAGTGATAAGTAAACTTTTATTGAGCACTTACTATGTGCTAGGAACTGTGCTAAACCCTTTACATGTGTTATTATCCATAATCTGCTTAGTCATCTTATTAGATAGGCACTATTATGAATCCCCTTTTATAGGTGGGCCTCTTGTCCAGGGTCACCTGGCTAGTGAGTGGCAGATCCTGGCTCTAAACCCAACCAAACCTGATGCAGCCACTCTTGCTCCAAGCATGAAGCAATAAGCTGGTTGCAAGCCAAGCTTCTCTAATCACAACACAACTCTGGTCGCTTCCCCGTGGTATCATTGTCAGCAGTTAGAGCTGTCATCACTGATGTTTTAAAATCTTTGCAGTAAAAGATGAGGTGGAAACATCAGTTTCTTGTTAAATTATGAAGTGCCTTTCTCATTCCTTGTTTGTGTATGTACCTCCTGGTTCCTTCTCTACTGAATTTAAAACTCACTAAAACTCCTACACTATGACAACCATTCCACCTCCCTAAGTTTTATTATAAAAACAGAAAACACATCTGGTCACACTGACATTTCCATCCTGACAAACTTATCTGGTGAGCCACAAGCTGTGGTTTGCTATTAGAGTCACATGTCTGTACTGTGGGCCAGGTAGATACCTCCTATCCCTTCCTTAGGTGTAAACTCTGGGATCAGCTATAGCATAGAGACTGCCAGGTGTGGGGCAGTAGAAACCCCATGAAAATAAGAAAAAAAGAAAACTTACTGCTTGTTAATGCTCCCATAGTTGTAAAACACAACAATCTATCTATACTTTTTAGATGAGGGGTCATATAGATTAATAGATCTGCAACATAACCAGCACCACGTTAGACAAGCCCAAGTACAAAATAGTGCCGCCCATCTCCTCCCCTCCCCTCCCCCCTTCCCTTTACTAGAAGCCTCCTGACTTAAACATAAACCCCTTTTGCTTCCACCCCAATCCACATAAGCATAATGACCCTCCTTGATGATATAGGCCAGGCCTTTGGAGCACTATATAAACTCTACCACCCCCACACCTGGGGCTGTCCACCATTTTCAGGGCACCCCAGACTCCTGCCACTTTGAGCATAGCCCAGCAGATTTTCTTCCTTTAATAAAGCTTGAACGGTACCCAGCATCTCGGCTCACTTTCTTTCGTACATAGGCCCATTCATGAATGTGTGAAGTAAATTCTGTTATGTGAGGAGCAGTATTGCTCCTGGTTATATATTTCTCTGATGAAATGTGCCAATATTCCTAGATTAGGCATAACCATCACAAAAGATGAGCAAACACACATACACACATGCATAGCTAGTGAGTATAATTAATATATTTAAAAACCTCATTCTCCTGGTACCCTAAGCCTGTAAGTCAACAGTCAAAATGTCAAGTTCCACTGCTTGTAGTTGGGGCAATGAAACAAGCCTTAATTAATGGTATTTAGTGCCAAGATCCTAAAAATCTCTAAGCAGGTGATATTTCCCTCTAGAAATTAGACCAGAGAAAGTGAGTTGAACCTGACCTAGAGATTCAAGTGGGTACTAGCAAAATAAGAAAAAGGTTTGGGTGCTTTGTAAAATAAATTTCACTAATACCACACACACACACACACACACACACACACACACACACACACACAACTTTTATTAAAGATAAGATAAAAGTCTGAAGACAGACTACTTTGGCCTTAGGTTGAATATTTGGTTTTGCAGAAAGACTGCTGTATTCAAACAGAAAGAGAAACCTGGGTATGGTTTTAAAAATAGTAAACTCAGACCCCTCCATGAAGATTATCCAAAACAACTCTTTAATTTCTGGCTGACAGTCTCTGTTAGATTCTTTCCACCTTCCTTCAGTCCTATTACATTCAGTAGATATGAAATAGAGAATACAAGTTAATTTTAATTCAAGTAAATCTGTGGTGGGGTTGGGGTGAAAAGGTGTGATATCTTTCCTCACCCATCATTAGGGTCAAGGCCAACACTCCCATAACAAAGACAGGTTAACAAGAGAAGAACGTACCCAATTTATTTAATGCAAGCTTAACAAGACATGGAAGCCTTTAGGGATGGAGACCCAAAGACCCAGGGAAAACTGCCCATTTTTATGCTTAGGTTGGATTAAGAATAAATAGCCATGTATAAATGTGACTGGACAAAGTTGTATGATCTAATGGTAATAGACTAAAGGGGGAAACCCAGCAAGGTCTGTCTGTTCAGATTCTTCTTAGTTTCCCTGTGTAGCATTCCTTACTCCCAGGCATGGGGCAGAACCCTTCTGGAATGAGAGTCTTATGACCTACTATCAGACAAGAGTAGGTCATTGAATTTCTTTATGACCAGCTCCTACACAAAAAGGCGTGGGAAGGTTAGAGTAGTATTTACAGCTGTCTTTGGGGAAGAGAGGTTCTAGTTTCTGTGAACTGCCTGGGGAAAAAGAATTCTGGTTTCCACAAGTCACTTCCAGGGAAAAAGAGGGGTGGGAGATGGAAGAGCAGGAGGAGGTCAGAGAGAGCCTCTGCTTCTGAGGCTGCTCCTCAGGCCTTCCAGTCTCCTTCAGTTCAAAGTATTCAGCATGCCAAAGTGCCATACTTTGGAGCATTGTTTTCCGAGCCCCAAGGGTGGAAAAAATCTTATTGAAAACTATCACCATTTACATTCCAAGGACAACTATCCAAAGCCCTAATTTTGTGATTGCCTGCTGTTTTGAATATGTGTCAGTGCTCACTGCCATTTGTGTAGATAATTAAAGCTGCCTGCCCATAAATTATGCGCATATGCAGAAGTTGGGGCAACATGAACATGCTGCCTGACTTCACTTCAGGTACATCAGGAGGATTGCTTGACCTCCGGCCTGGGCTGGGCATGGCAGCAAATGGGCCTGGAGTTTGAGTGATTCCGAGGCCAGGGGCTGGGAAGCAGGATGCGACGGATGGTCTGAAGAGGTAAGTTGAAGTGGGAGGGGAGCCGCAAGACCAAATCAAACTGTGGTGGGAATCTAGGGTGGCTGCAGTGAAAGGTAAATGAAGAGCTGTTCAGAGCTGCCACCAGCCCAAGTGGTGGCATTTTGAGAGTTAGAAAAGGATGTGCCTCTGGGTGGATGTGGCCCAGTGGCAGGGTTCACAGCTAGGCAAGCACACCTCAGACTGGCTTTCAGTCCCCTTTTGTCCCCTGGGCTGGGTGCTTGTGTTCAGGATATAGCCTGTGCAACCACAGAAGGTTGCTCTGGAGTCAGGAGGAAGAGCCTGGAAAGAGCCTCTGAAGGAAGGATGGTCAGGGAGACTTTGGAAAAATGCTGTAAAAACAAAATTAAGAGCAATATATACTTAGCATTGAAAAATATATAGAAACAAATACAAGTAAAAATTTCTATCTTCCCCAAAACAACCACTATTGATACTTTATTGAATATTCTAGAATAAATTTTATGTCTAGCATAAAATTTATACATATAATATTTATATAACAGCAAATGTATATTCACAAATCATTTTGTATTTACCTAAAATGTTCCTATTATACGTACCTTGCTTTTTTCACTTAGTATATTTTGAAGTAATTTTGTAACAGTGTATGTTAACCCACTTCTTTTTACTGCATATGTGGTATCCTATAATATAGACGTACTCTACTTAACCTGTCTTTTGTTATTGGATATTTAGGTCTTTCCGATCTCCTTTCTCCAGGCCTTTCTCCAGCTCCACTGGGTGGACTTATTTCCAAGAGAATGGGGCTTCTGAGAATTCTTCTAACTCTGGTTACAGTCCATTTCAGAGCTTCTGTGTTCTATTTACACTTCCTCTGGAGAGTGGCTCTGGGAGCTGAGTTGTGCTGAATTAATTATGTGTGGCTCTGCTTCCAGATTTCCTAAAATGAGAAATTGAGGAAGAAGTTACATTAATGACCTTCCTTCTTCCTGAAGGTTCAATCAAATGATAAGCAATCTGCATAGTGATTACAACACCCTTCCAAGTGAATCCATGTGCCCCAGCGGAGGAGAGAACCATGGAAGTCATATCTATAATGAAATTCAGACCCATCTGCTTCTAAATTACAGAAAGGTTAATTCAGGCTGTGCAGTCACAATCAGAAGTGGCATAAAAAACTGGTCACTGGGACAGCTCACATTGTTCTCCTCAACAGTGGAGGGCAACAGAAAATAAACTGTCACCTGGACAAGGTTTGTGCCAACAGGGACCTTAATCTGGGAGTGATTGGTGAGCACTTTATGAAGGTATCACAGACTGTTCTGAATTATGAATAGAAGCTTTAACTTTTCTAGCATCTGAGCAGAAAATAGAAGGGCCAGAGTCCTTGCTGTAAATCCTCAAACCAAAGAGTTACAAGACTAATAGGTGCTAATGGTGCCGATGGGTCATACTGTAGGGACATTAGATGTGGGTGGTGGGGGGGGAGAAGTACATGTCCCTAACCTTTTGAGAGTGTCCACCCACAGGCCTCCTCCTCTGTCAGCGAGAATCTGATTCTGGGGGGAATTTTCTAGTGTGGCATTTCTCATGTTCTTATTGACTGCTCCAATGAAATGACAAAGTCTTTACTTTCTGTGATTAAATAATATTTACCTTTTAAAGATCTAATAAATCATCACTCAGTCCTCAAGGCTTTAATGGTAACTGAAGAATCATCACCTGGAGTCTACAACCTGCCGGCCTTCAGCAGGATTCTTCTGTCTCCAGGTGGTTCCCGGGAAGCCCTCCTTGCCTCTCCATTGCTGAGTTACCTCCAGTTCTGCCCAAGGCCAGCAAACAGAGGAGGCCTTGGCCATTGGATCTGCACATGGTCCATTGGAGCTCTTCAAAAAAGAAGTGTTTGATTCCTTTTCTGTTCATTCTAGACAAGTGCTCCAGCCCCAGAAAGACTTCAGAAAATGGCTTTCTTCCCAGAGCCCCAACACAACTCTTGTCTTTGTCGAGCTTGAGGTTCTGCTTAGTCCTTGTGCACGGCCTTGTGATGGGTGGTGTCATGTGTGAAATGGGCCTGTATAGAAGTGCTGTGCGAGAGGCACTGAATGACCACCAGTGATTCCACATTAACTAGGACACCTACATCATAAGACACTGCTGCTGGATGGCATGCACTTCAATGCTGGATTTCACCCTGAATTTTTGTTCTATCCCAGTGTACATGTGTAGGTGTAGGGACCCCATGGGCACCTGAACAGGGACACACCCTGGCAATATGGCGCCCTTCCTGGTTCTTCTCCACAGTAAACAGGCCCACCTGCACCAAACCTCAGCCAGTCACAGGTCAAGGCTCACCTCCTGCCCGGCCCCGTCCAATCAGCTACCGCCCCGTCCACCCCCTATCCAACCCCGGAATGCAGCTCCCTATAAATGTACGCGCAGTCCTTGAATAAAGCGGAACCTCTTTGACGAACTGTTAGCCTGGGTCTCGCGTGTTTCCTTCGTCCGTGCGCCCCTACAACATGTGTGTGTGCACTTGTGTGTGTGCATGTATATGTGTGTGTGTAAAGAAGCATGCCCATTCTAATCTTCTTTCCAGAGAGCTGGGCTATTTCCAAACTGTTACATTCTACACTAGTTTTCAGTGGCTGCTACAACAAATTGCCACAAACTTGGTGACATAAAGCAACAGCAGTTTGTTGTTTTACAGTTCTGGAGGCCATATGTCTGAAATCAGTGCCCAAATCAAAGTGTCCACAGAGCCGCATTCTCTTCAGAAGCCCTAGAGAAGAGCCCATTTCTTGCCTCTTCCAGCTTTTGTTGGCTGCCAGTATTCCTTGGCTGGTGGCCACATCACTCCAGTCTTCAAGGCCAGCATCTTCAAATCTCTTTCTATGTTTTTATATCATCTTCTCCGTGTGTGTGTGTGTCTAATCTCCCTCTGCCTCCCTGTTATAAGGGTACATGTGATTGCATCTGGGCCCACCCAGATAATCCAATATAATCTTATCTCCAGATCCTTAACTTAATCACCTGTGCAAAGACCTTTTTGCCAAATATGTTAACACTATGGGTTCTAGGGATTAGGACCTCATATCTTTGGGGGACATTATTCCACCTGCTATACATGCCTCTTCTATATATAGCATTTCCCATATTGCTACATACACACAGCAGGCATTTTATAAATCTCTCTTTAATGGAATCCAACCTTTATTGGAAAGAGCCCCAGAAGTCCAGAAGATAAGCCTGTGAACTCATTGGACAGGTGCCTCATGCCAGATTTCCCACTTCCAGAGGAAGGAAGTCACCATGTGCTGCACGCTAGACATAGTACCAGACTTTTCCATATTCTGAATCACAGAATTCTCTTTCCAGCTTGTGCCACCTACTAGAGCAAACCCCCAAAAGGAGAAATAGAAAGAGAATAAGGTAACGAAGTAAAAAAAGAAATGAGAATAGTTTGGGGCTGTTTTTGTCTTGCTCAGAAGGTGGAGGATGAAACTGAAGCCTTAGGGAAATGAACTAGAATATTGACTCAATGTTCCTTCTGCTCACCCATGCATCAAATCCTATTTACATGAAAAGAAGAAATGAGAATAGTTTGGGGCTGTTTTTGTCTTGCTCAGAAGGTGGAGGATGAAATTGAAGCCTTAGGGAAATGATCTAGAATATTGACTCAATGTTCCTTCTGCTCACCCATGCATCAAATCCTATTTACATGAAAAGGTAAATCCATGGATGTGGGAACATATGAGCATTACCATCATGGGCACATAGTGCATGTCTGGAATTGGGCTCTGGACAGTCAGGTTTCCTTTCAATGAGTGATCATGAATTCCAGTTTCCTTTGTGTCTATGACAACTTCTATATCTTCGGACTTTTGCTGTGTAACTGATATATTCATGAGTCAACAGAACATACCTTAGTCTCCCCCAGGAGAGACTTTAATTTTAAATTTATTATTATTTTTGTGGTTGGTTGGCACAAAGATCTCTAAAAATTTTTTAAAGGCTTTGACTTTAGTAGATATCAAAAAATCCAAGAAGAATCTGAAGTCTGGGCTGGAGGAAGACAATATTTAGATTCAGAAAAAGATTGGAACTAACAAGAATATAGAGTTATTGGATAACTAGGAGCCAGGAAAGTTGACAAGATATAGGGGGAGAGGAAGGTACTATGTTAGGAGGACACTGGGTAATTGGTTACACGAATATATCCATTCAGACTGCAAGAAGTAAAGCTTAAACAGCCATGCGGGAAGGACTATTGTCCTTTCTTCTTCAGTTTCATGCATAATTACCTTCCACGATAAAAGGACTCTCTCAACTATTTCGTAGAATGTTTCCTCCACCTCCTGATCCGGTGTGTGTTTCCCCTGGCACACACTGTGACTCCTATAGCCTCCGGAATAGAGGCCGAGAGTTTTTGAGTCCCCCATACCAAAGAGATGGAAGATGGGTGGTCCGCACCCTCCCCATGCCTCGCCTGTTTTCAGACCAGTGCTACTGTACATTCACACCATCTGACTAGTCTGTACTGTGCACTTCTTTATCACCAGCCCCAACAAAATCTTAAGTTCTTCCTCTCTTCCCAAACTCTGCCATCTTCCTAGTTTGGTATCCATATGGAAAATCCATCTTAGACCGCATGACGCCACTGATTCTAGTCTCACCAAAGTCAATTGCGACCTAGTTGTCAATACCCTGATGACTCCCAAGTATTTCTCTCTGGCCTACCTCTCTCCCTCGAGACTCAGACCCATGTAGACAACTGTTTACCAAACATTTCTACCTGAACATTCTTCCAACACTTCAACTGCAACATATTCAAACCAAACTCAGTATCTACTACTCCAAACTAGCTCCAATCCAGTATATTTATTTTCATTGATTTGTGTATGATTATTAGCATCACTATGAACTTTTGAATTCATTATTCTCATTATTATTTTTTAAAATAAACTTTTTATTGAAGTGCAACATACAGAAAAATTCACTAATCCTAAGTGTACAGCTTGAAGAATTACCACCAAGTGAACCAGGTAATCATCCAGGTTTAGAAGTAGAACATTCATCAGCATCTCAAAGGTCTACCTTGTGTGCTTTTCCAATCACTAACCCCTCCTTCCTCCTTAAAGGTAACCAATCAATATATTGATACCCCACATCATAGATTAGTTTTTCTGTTCTTTAACCTTATAAAAATGACATCATAGAGTATGCATTTTCTTTTATGTCTGGCTTCTTTCGTTTAACACTGTGCTTGTGAGATTGATGCAAGTAAGGGCTGTAGCTATAGTTCACTCATTTTCGTTCTTATATAGTAGTCCATTTTGTGAATAATCCTAATTTATTTGTCCATTCTACAACTGGTGCACAAAGGGCTGTTACTATTTTGGAAATATTATGCATGCTGTTTGAACATTCTAGTGCCTATCTTTTGGAACATGTACCTCTGTAATCTCTGTCCTTGGGTCTGTCATTATCAACACCTTAGTTAATGATTCATCAAATCCATGAATCATATAAGTACACTAGACAGCAAAGTAAAAATTCAAAAAGCTCTTGATAGGTTGTAATAATTGACCAAAATTAATAAAGCTAAATTTAACAGGGATAAATGTAAAATTTTACATTTTGCTTTGACAAATGTATATTGCACACAGTAT
>NW_007730741.1:37695-38916 GCF_000696425.1 Galeopterus variegatus | reverse complement strand
TTTCTCTTTAAATTCCTTTCCACCAGTTATACCAATAGAGTGTCCAATGTGGTTGAGCAAGATGCCATTTGCCCCATTTAGCAGCAAGTCATGTTGGTGCTTGCTCTAGGATAGTGATTGTCCTTAGACTGGTGACCTTCAGCCCCTCTTAGAGCTCTGTGACTTTGACCTTGAACAATTTTACCCTTCACCTGGCTTTCTTAATTTCTTTCTCTGTCCATTGTGTCTGCAATACATTTACTCCTGTGTTTGAGTGTTTATGTGTATGTGTGAAATATACAGAAAGGGCTTCAAAATAAATGTATGGTTTAACAATTCGTAAAACAAACCCCTGTGTAATCTACATATGTCAAGACATAGAACATTACTAACATCCTTAAAAACCCTTTCCCAATTGTAATCCCTCATTTTCCTTAAGGGTAAAGACCCTCTTGATTTTGATAGTATTTCCTTCTTTACTCTTTTTTAAAGTTTTAGTCCTAAAGCTTGTTTAAGTTTGCCTTTAAAAAATTTTATATAAATTATATTATATAGTGTGTATCCTGTACTATGTGGTTTTTTTCACCCAATATTATGTCTTTAAGATTTATCCTCTATGTGTCATGTAGCTGTACTTTTTACTCACTATTTCTCATGATATAGTACTTCATAGTATGAATACACCATCATTTGTTATTTATTCCACTCTTGATAGATATTTAGGTTGTTTCCAGTTTGGAGCTATCATTCAATACTGCTATGAACATTTTAAAATATGTATTCTGCTGCACATAAGCATACGTTTTATGGCGGTGAATTGCTGTGTCGTAAATTATGCATATCTTATTTTTATATTTTACTAGACGATGTCAATCTGTTTTCCATAGTAAAGATAGAGCACCACAAATATTATCTTAGCATAAGGGCAGCCATGTTAGAGCTTAATGCTGAGAAAAGAATTCGGCTTGAGGAATGGACAGTCACTGCAGTTTGTAGGAGTAATAAAGCAAGACCATAACTCAGTAACTTGCAAAACTAACAGTCTTGTTTAAAGTTGCAGATGTTCTGGGAAGGAGATAAAGTCAAAGCCAGGAAGTCTGACTCCAGGCTTCCCAGGAGCACAAGGACACAGATTAAAACATGCTGATGTGCATGCCAAGACCAACCCCATTCTTGTGGCATTTTTCAATATACTTTTCCCTTTTTCCTTTTGTCTTATATAATCCCCCCTCCCCTGCCAAA
>NW_007730741.1:35501-37206 GCF_000696425.1 Galeopterus variegatus | reverse complement strand
TAGTATATTCATTATTACAAATCGTGATTTTTCTTTATGCCCATTTTTATTGTGTTTGATTTTGTTTTCTTTTTGGTTTGGGGGTTTATATGAATTCTTTCTACATTCTGGATATGGACCCCTTGTTGGTTGTACACATTGCAAAATGTTCCACTTTCAGGCTTGCCTTTTCTTTTATTTTATGGTATATTTTAATGAACAGAGGTTCTTCATTTTAACATAGCCAACTTTTTGAAACTTTTTTTGAATGCAAGAGCTTTCGGTATCTTGTTTAAGAAATCTTCCCTGATTCAGGATTCATCAAGATTTTCTCCTAATTACATGCTAGAATTTTTCCCATTTGATCTATGATCCACCTAGAAATGATTTATTGCATACAGTATGAAGTAACAGTTTACTAACCAATTTTTGAAGGATCCTTCTATCTTTTGGTGAAGTTGAGCTTCCACATTCTTGGTTTTACCCTTAAATTTGAGGTTATTCAAAGTGGAAAGTCTCCCAAATCCTTGACAGAGAAGTGACGTACCAGATCTTTAAAAATCAAGAAGAATTTATACATATAATACAATTTATACATACAGTACATATATACATACATGCAAACAGCCATAATTATTTATCAAGAACAGAAAAAGGTATCCCTTTACATGGAGAAAGATAGATATGGTTAATGTGACTATGGTTTTTGAGGAAAATCAGAAGAACTCTGAAGGACTGGTTATTAACAGAGAGATTGGGGTCTAATAGCTGGTAAGCCTAGTGGACATCTATTGTTTTTTCTGTTCAGAATGATATTCTTTTTCTAAAAGCCTTATTAGAATGCATGCTTCGTGATCTCAGAGCCTTGTCTGTCTGGTTCATCACTGTCTATTCCCACATTTAGCACAGTGCCTGGCACAGCAGAAGCACTCAATAAATATTTATTAAATTAATTAATTAATTAATTAAATATTCCCACTATCATAATTCAAATGGGAGCTGTCATCTTTTCATAGACTACCTGCACGGCCTTAATGATAAAAATGACTTTTGTAGTTTGTTTACTTTGTTAGGCAAGATGCTAAATGATTTACATTTATCATCTTATTTATCCCTTGCAACCACCTTACAAGGTAGGAACCATTATTATTCCCATTTTATTTTATTTTTTAAATTTCTTTATTTCTTTTTGTTTATTTTTTCTTTAAAAACACTTATTTATTTAACTCCCATTTTATAGAAGGAAAAACTAAAGGCACAGAAGAGTTAAATAACTTGCATAAGGTACAGCTAGAGTTTATATTCTTAACTCTCCATTTAATTGCCATAGTGATTGATCTAAGCTTGACCTCCTAACCCTCCAAGCTGAACCAGTAATGATAATGGCTAGTGATTATTGATGGCTTACCTGTGGCAGGTACTATATAAAATTCTTCACGTTTTATCCCATTTAACCATGGTATAAAGCTTATAAAGTAGATATCATTATTATCCCCATTTTACAGATAAGGAACTGAGGTAAAAGATCTTAAGTAATTTGCCCAAGATCATGCAGCTAGTAGGTGGGAGAGTCAGTGTATGAACTCCAGCAGTTTGACTTCAGAACCCACACTTTTTCCCACCGTGCTATCTGCCTCTCCTAAAACCCTATATCCCTTGTCTCATAAAGGAACACCTCAAACAAGCAAGCCAGTCAGAGCGCTCCTCTGGGACCTTTGAACTTGAG
>NW_007730741.1:34258-34917 GCF_000696425.1 Galeopterus variegatus | reverse complement strand
AAAGGAACACCTCAAACAAGCAAGCCAGTCAGAGCGCTCCTCTGGGACCTTTGAACTTGAGAATATTCCTTTCTAGTGGGGAAGGTGTGAGACTATGAGCCAGTGACAGCCATAACCCCCATGGGGGTGCGGATCCCATCTGCAGTAAAAGAGAGTCAAGCTGACTGACAGGGAAAAATATGCTAGAAATGAAGGCGAGAATACTGGTGGCTCTTCTGCCCTCTCTGCCCCCCAGTTCTTCCTTTTATTATAGGACCTTTCCAATAAATTACTCCTATTCAAACTGGGTTCTTGTCACCACAACCAGAATGTTCTTAGCTAATACAGAAGGCTATGGTGCTCTCCCAAATGTGCTAAGGTTTATGAAAAAGCATCAGAGCACTTTGGAGTTTAACACAAGCTACTTTCTGACTTTCCTTTTGATGAATGAATGAGAATGATGACTTTTATAAAAATGCCTTCGGTGGGTTTATAAATGAATGATAAGTTGGATCCTGTTTTGTCAATTGCTGCAACATCTTGCGTACATCTTTCCAGCTGTTGGGTCTCATAGGCTGTTACCCCCAAAATATGGTGAGTTGACATGATGGAATAAAGAAACAGCTTCAAGGTCTCTCTGACCTCTCCCCAACCCCCAGTCCTCTGTCACTCTCCAAATC
>NW_007730741.1:18492-33819 GCF_000696425.1 Galeopterus variegatus | reverse complement strand
AACAGCTTCAAGGTCTCTCTGACCTCTCCCCAACCCCCAGTCCTCTGTCACTCTCCAAATCGCAGGGTGAAGCTGTTCCCTTATCTGCCTGAAGTCCAGACCTGCCAAAGGAGAAAATAATTAGTACCTCAGTTTCTTTTCCTGAGTTTTCATTAACTTAAGTCATATCACAAGAAGAAAGACTGAAGTCTATCAAAACACCTGGACAAACTTTTGTCACAGACCATTGTCTTCTTTTTCGGTCCCATTCAGTATTTTGAAGAGAATCATTTACCAGTCATCGTCTGCTCTGCAGGCCAAATAGACTCTGTCCCAGGCTATTATGTGTTCTCCAGGCCCGTTGAGTCCCCCTAAAAATCGTTTACTCTTGGAATCCCCATCTCCCCCTTCCCTGTGAACAGGGGTATGTAAGCATCTGTGCCTCACTGGGTACTGAGCAATTACTCTGCAATTCCCCCATGCTATGCATGTTAAAATAACACTTGTTAGGTTTTTTCTTCATGTTAATCTGAATTTGTCAGTGACTTTTAGTGAACCTTCAGGGGTGAAGAGGAAGCTTTCTCTTGGCTCCTACTAAGGAAAGCAGATTGCCTGATATGTACTCTTCTAAACTAAGTATTTTTTAAAACATGCTTGTCTAATATGTCAAAATGTGGACTCTGCAATGAATAGCTCCTCAGGGCAAAATGGCCATGAGTCCTGGACTCCCACAAATAGATATTAAGGTTCAATTTCTTTATTGGGTTTTCAGACTATGCTTTCTTTATGGCTCTCTGAGTCCCAGTTGCCTTATCTATAAAACGGAGGGACTGGACAGCAAGGGACTTATGGGGACTTTAAGGTTCTTTTCTACTCTAAACTGTGAGATTAAAACTGAGTCTAATATCAGCTCAAGAAGCACTGGTGGTAATTTGCTTCCCTGGGCCTGATACTGGCTCGGGTGAGATGATATCCGTCATTTCATAATGTTGAGATCTTTCTTTTTTAGTTTACCTCTTCAATGTCTAGTGTCACATTTCCCCCAGAGTGTTCTTCAGGGTGGAATGCTAGCCCTTGGGATGCTCTGCAATAAAGAATTCATTGACCCAAAACTATATGCTCCCACGAAAATCAACTACATTGTATATTGATAAATTAAAAATTAATTTAAGTGTGTGTGTGTGTATATATATATATATATATCATTACCAAAAATAAATAAATAAACCCTGTGTTTACTAATTAAAAAAAAAAAAAAGGTAAAGGGACACAAAAATCTCCTATATTGTATATTGATAAATTAAAAATTAATTTAAGTGTGTGTGTGTGTATATATATATATATATATCATTACCAAAAATAAATAAATAAACCCTGTGTTTACTAATTAAAAAAAAATAAAGGTAAAGGGACACAAAAATCTCCTATATTGTATATTGATAAATTTAAAAAGCAAACAAACAAAAAACTATATTCTCTGTCCCCTTAGGGGATTCATAGTGCACATTAGCAATTTTTAAAAATTGAGCACTTTTTTAGTACAAAAAGCTGGGTAACTTACTTTACCCTAAGATCTTCCAAATGAACCTTTTCAGCAAAAACTCACATTAGTATCATATTTGGGAACTGCTGGTTTAACATTTTCCCTCTAGGCCCGTACAGTTGAATAGATGTCACGACTACCTGGTATGAGCCTATTTGAAATGTAACAATGTTGTCCTTATTTACCCTGCTTCCTGGGTGTAGCTTTTTGTGAATTGAAAAGTGACTGTTCGGAGATTATAATTTGGTTCTGTTAGTAGGTATTATCATGTTAATCCTTTCCTTCAACTCCAAATGGCTATGAAGATTCCTTTCAATTGACCAGAAGAGGGAAGCAGAGTACCTGAGATGGCATCTGAAGGTCCTGTGTGGGACTTGGGAACAAAGCTAAGAAGATAAGTCAGCAACAGCCTAGGAGCCTGCATTGGAATGGCCGTCTCCCAAGCAGAGTGATCCATTTCAACCACATCATCTTCAGAACGTGAAGGCCCACTGTTGAAAGCCATCACTTTGCACCATTGCGTTTCCCAGAGCTTTCATAGAAAATAGGTTTCCTTAAAATTAGGGAGCACCAGGAGATCCATCAGGAAGGGACTAATGGAGATATTAGAAAACAGGGAAGCAGGGCCAGCAAAGATGCAGACCTAGCGGTCACAGCAACAGTTCCCAAGAAGCTTGGGCCTCCTCATAGCAGTGCATGTGCGCCCTTGACCCCTGTGGGTGGCCACTGCTCAGGCAGGCTCAGAACAGATCATTCACCTGCCAAGGCATGAGGCACAAGAGGTCTTAGAATGGCAGATCTATTATCTATCACCCATGGTGCTTGTTTTGAATAACATGGCGTTCTTATGGGTCAGTACTGAGCTTATGTCCAAGATTCTGAACACGTGAATTCTGTCTCACCAGAGCTGTGCCCTTGTGCATGGGGTCCACAAGGCAAACACCACGCTCAGGGGGCAGTGTCAGGCAAATACATGCACTTCATTGTGGTGGTCTGACCTCAAACACTGTTATTCTAGGCCATCGAGAAGTGGGGATAACCACTGACTAATTCTTTTTGCCTAATCTAGGGGCAAGATTCAACTTTAAAGACCTATTCAAGTAACCTTTTTGGCATCTTTTTTCCTAAGTTCATATCTGTTTCTCAGATTTTTATGTTCTAACTTTCTGATAGCAAAAAAAGATAAATCCAAGGAAATGCATGCCAATGAGAGGAGGGAAAAATGAGTTTCTGTTTAAAATCTAGAGCATCTGTGGTATAAGCACTTTCTTAGCACATTAGAGGTGCAAAAGAAAAATTCCCAAGACATGAACACCAAAAAAAAAAATGATGTGGCCAATAAAATACCTATGCACCTCATCACCCTTTAAATCGCTCTCTTCCTTGGATGTGTGAGTGGGAACTAATGGAGGGAGAGGAGTGAGGTGAAGAGAATGGAGTGGGTTGCACGGAGGAGGCCATGCTCTTACTCCTCCTTCTCTCCCCTCCCACCTGCCTGCTCCTCTCCTTTCTACCTGATTTTCACCCGTCAGAGCCCCTAAATATAAACCTCAGGGTCACCATGTTGAAATGCCAGTACCCAGGCTGGTTCCTGGTACTTTCTGCTTCCTGTCTCCCGGTGGCTCTGTAAGGATGAGAGAGCGGTTTTGGTGTTACTTGATGGTGTTACCTCCCTGCTTCCTTGCAGGGAACCCAAGAATATCTAAGTCCTGCCCTTTCAAATGTCCTGTCTTGCAATTAGTTTCTCAAGGGATTTCTGAGCAAGGCAAGAAACGGCAGCAAATGAGAATCAGTGCATACTATTAACTGCTGAGCTGGCACCTGATCGTTCTCAATGTAGGGTTTTCTCATAAAAGGTGAGCTTGAGCACCTGGCTTAAGCCTCAGCGTCTACCCAGGATCTTATTTTAGGCATATTGGTTGATGGAGAGATCCAGGCCCTAGAGGAGTACTAAACTCATTTGCCCTCCAGCACCACCTTTTATCATGGGAGTGATAAGAGATCTTATCTCACGTGTGCTTAGCACAGGGAGATAGGAAGCAGAAAGTGCATTTCAACACAATGACCCTGCCCTCTAAGAACTGGGGTCCAGTCAAAAACTTGGACTGTGACCAGTCGGTTTACAGATGTTCTTCCCTTGAGTAGGAGAGAGAGGACAGCTACAGGGGAAGCAAAGAGGCAAAATCTCTCTCATGTATGGGGAGGAATTTTCCCATACAATTTTTAATATCTAAAAAGAAATCATTACGATTTCTTACTGTGAGAAAGGGAAACAATATTTACTGAACATCTATTATGCCTTACATTGTGCTAGGCAAGTTTCCTCAGAGTTTATCTGTGGGGTTTCCTAGTTAACAAAAACAATTTTTACCTGCTTAAAGCAGAAGGGGAATTTATTAGAAGGATGTTAGATAATTAACAGAATTCTAGACAGAGTGGGCCATCAAGCTCACATACTCTGGAGTCAAAATCAGTCCCAAAAATCAAGTTATCTTGTCTTTGGCTAGAGTAAAACTATTCGAGTTGGTTCCTGAGGTCATTGAAATGATAAGTTCAATAACTTTCTTGCTACCTGGGATGACAAGATTTTCTATGCTAAGCTTGTACATTTCCTGTCTCAGGCTTAGATTCAGACATTTTTCTAAGGATCTGTGGTTCATTTGAATAGGAGATGGTACTTAGAGACTATATTCTGGGCACTATGGTCTCATTGCTGCTGGGTACTGGTCTTTGTTTCTAAGCCTTTTCAATGGATAAATGTACTATATATATGTATTTTATATATACATTACATTATATATAATATGTTATTACATATATATAATACATCATGAGCTCATACTGATAGTTTCTACTCATATGCAGGATTATAGGCTTTTTACTTAGTCTTATTGATCTTACATCTGTATTTCCTTTCTCCTATATCAACAATTTCAATTCTCAATGGCAGGTCTTATGAACTGAATTGTGTCCCCCAAAATTTATATGCTGAAGCTCTAACCCTCATTGTGACTGCATTTGGAGATAGGGCCTTTACAGAGATGATTAAGGTTAAATGAAATCGTAAGGATGGGGCCCTAATCTGATAGGACTGGTGTCCTTACAAGGACATCTCTCTCTCTTGCTCTTCCTCTCTGTCAGTTTGCTTAGAGGAAAGGCCATGTGAAGACAGCGAGAAGGTGGCTGTCCAAGTCAGAAGGAGAGGCCTCCCCAGAAACCAACACTGACAGCATTTGGATTTTGGACTTTAAGCCTCCAGAACTGTGAGAAAATGAATTTCTGTTGTTTAAGCCACCTAATCTGTGGCATTTTGTTATGGCAGCCCCAACAGACTGGGACAGTACCATAATTACTCATTTACTTTATTCCACAATCCACACAGGATAACACCATTGCTCCACTAACAATATGATTACTGCAAAGAGCTTAAAATTCTTTTATGTCAGGGCCCGCCCGCCCGGTGGCGCACTGCTACAGTGCGTCGCTTGGGAGTGCAGCGGCGCTCCCGCCGAGGGTTTGGATCCCACATACAGACCGGCCGCTCACTGGCTGAGAGAGGTACGGGCACAACACCGAAGGTTGCGATCCCGTTGCCGGTCCCAGTCCGGTGCGGGCGCGACACTGAGGGTTGCGATCCGTTTCCGGTCACGAAAAAAGACAGAAAGGAAAAAAAAAAATTCTTTTATGTAATTTTTTGTTGTTGTACTTAGGGTGTATACTACTAGAGATATACTGTGTCTGAAAGTCATTATTTCACCATTTAGATACCAGTTAGAATTGTTTCCGGGGCTGGCCCGGTGGCGCACTGGATAGTGCGCCGCTTGGGAAGCGCGGCAGCGCTCCCGTCCGAGGGTTCGGATCCCATATACAGACCGGTTCCCGCTCACTGGCTGAGCGAGGCGCGGGAGCAACGCCGAGGCTTGCGATCCCGTTGCCGGTCCCCCGTCTGGTACGGGGGCAACACTGAGGGTTGCGATCCGTTGCCGGACACGGAAAAAAGACAAAAAAGACAAAAAAAAAAAAAAGAATTGTTTCCTTTTACCTTCTACTTTTAGAAACTGCTTTTTTAAACTTTAAATTTGTTTTATAATTAGGTAAAATATTATGTGATTCTGAAATCAAGTCTAACAGACATGGCTTACTCATAGAATGCCAACATTAGTATCCATAGGCCCAACTGAAGCCCTGTTTTTTCAGAAGATTTAGAATATATTTTGATGGCTGTATCCAACCTCTGCCACAGTGGTAATTTGTGTTTTCTCTCTGCTTATTTTTAATTGTTATTCATTTCTTTTGTGTTTAATAATTTACCACGATGTGTCTAGTTTCAGATTTATTTATTGTTATCTTAGTGTGCTTATTGAATATAAGGATTTACATTCCTATCACTTCTGAATAATTCACAATACTTTTCTCTTCAAATATTTTTTCTCTCTTATTCCCTCTAATCTTTCCTTTTGTAACTACAACTCATTGCTCCTTCTTAGACTATCCTTCCTGACTCTCGATGTCTTTTTTATATTTTCTATCCCTTTATCACTTTGTGATTGTGATACATTCTGGTTAATTTTCTCAGATTTACATTCCAGTCCACTAATTGCTTCTTCAGTTGTGTCAACATCTGCTGTTTAATTTTTCCCCTGAATTTTAGCTCCAATTACTAGATTTTTCTTTTATAGAAGTTCTTTTTAAAATCTATCTCCTGTGTCAGTTATTTTCTAAATACTTATTGTATAGTCTCTTCAGATTGTACTACTGTCTAAAATTTGCAAAGCTACTTATCTATTTGTTGAATCTATTGACTTTCCTAAATAGGAGATGGTTTTATCACAAGGTAATTTTTTCTTGTAAGCTCTTCTTCAGTGGGGATCTTTTCCCTTTTGGGGCTTTCTTTGTGTTCTAAATCAGAGGTTTGCAAGCTTTTTCTTTCTTTTTTTTTCTTTTTCTTTTTTCATGACTGTCCAGTGTGGGCATCTGAAGCCTCAACCTTGCTGTTACAACACCATGCTCTAACCAACCAAGCAAACCAGCTAGCCCCAGCAAGCCTTTCTTATAAAGGCCCAGATAAATATTTTAGGTTTTGCAGGCTACATACTGTCTCCTCCTCCTCCTCCCCTTTTTTTTTTTTTTTTTTTTTACAACCCTTTAGAAATACAAAAACCATTCTTAACATGCAAGTCAAACAAAATCAGTCCAGAGCAGGATTTGGCCCACGGGCCTTAGTTTGCTGACGCCTGCTCTAGATGATGGAAACGCATGCTTCCATCTGCTGAGTGAATTTGCTGGCCCCAAACAATTTTACATTACTTTCTTTCTTTTTTTTTTTTTGTCCTTTTTGAGACCGGCCGCACCACGCTCAGCCAGTGAGCGCACCAGCCATCCCTATATAGGATCCGAACCCACGGCGGATTACTTTCTTGACTTGAGGATGCCTACACCACCTGATTAGTGTCCATTTGGGCTCCACACTCTTGCAAAGCACCGGCTCAAGGTTTGGGTTTCTAAAAGAAGACTTTTTCCTCTGATCACAGTCCCAGGCAGATTCAAATTTCTTTATCACTTTTCTGGGCCAGCGAATGAGTGTTTCTGGTTTCTAGTTCACTAGGGGGCATCTTTTAAGGTTCCAATTTTATGCAGTGATCCTAGGCACAACCTCTCACCTTATGTAGGTCCCAAACCATATATCCCATAATGGACCCCCCAAAAATGCTGATTTTTGGCCATTAAAGCTAATATCTGGATTTGATATCCATACCCCATCCTCTAATTCATCCTACATCAGCTTATAATTCTGGATTTACGTTCCCTCATTGTTTATGTATTGTTGTTTTTCTTTCTTTCTTTGGACTCTTGCTATTCTTTTAATTGTATGTATTCTATGTCATCTACCATTTCTCCATGTTGAGTGAAGCAAAGGGTTCAAGTTAGCTTATTCTTCCAACTTGCCAGAGTAACATTTAATCAGAAAAAGTGTTGAATTTTATCAAAAGCCTTAATTCATCCATTGTGATTCTTAGACAGGTCTTATTGACTAAAAAATAAAATATGATATATCATTATATTACATTCCATGATATATCATATGTTACATTGTATTATTATTTTTTCTAATTCTACATTATCCTAGCATATCTGGAATGGAGGTTTCTATGTTGTGAAGCATGAGTTATTTAATATACTTTGGATTCAATTCAGTAGGCTTATGATTCCACATGCATAAATAACATTGGTCTAAAATTTGATATGCTTTTCTTTTTCTTTTTTCTTTTTGTCAGATTTGGCATGAGTTATCTTAGTTCTGTTAAAGAAATTGGTTAGTTTTATATATTTATTTTTATATTTTATATGTGGTTTTTAAAACTCATGATTAGATGCTTATCTTCTATACTTCTCCAAAATAACTAAATCTTGGATTTGTTTATCACGCTTATCTTTTTTATTTGTTTTCGCATTGCTTTATTTTGGTTATCTTTATTATTTACTTTCCCTTTTTCAAAGAAATTTTTTACCCTTATTTTAATTTCTTGAATAAATAATTCAATTACTTCCATTCTTTCTTCAATAATGAGAAAATTTAGAGTTATCAATTTTTGCATTTACTGCTTCCAGTTCTCTAACTTCGATACATAGTATAGGTTATCTCTTTGCCAAAATGTTCTTTTCCCAGATCTTCATAGGTGAATTCTACCTGATGTTCAGATCTCAGCTTACAATGCCACCTCAGAGAGGCCTTTCCAACCAAAAGTAATACCACCCTCATGCCAGTTACTCTCAGTTACATCATTCTGTTTTATTTTTATTAAAGCAAGTATCACCCCCTGTATTTTCTTATTTATTCATGTACTTGTTTATTAGCTGTCTTCCCCCACTCTAGTGGTAAAATGTAAGCCCCATAAGAGAGCAGAGTTTGTCTCTTTAGGGCTGTATATCCTGCTCTTAGAACAGCGTATACCATCTAGTAGGTGATCAGTAAGAATTTATTACATGAATGCATAAAAAAGTTCTCATTTTCATTATTTAAAAAATAATCCTTATTTGTACTTTTTATTTTATTTTGTCACAATAACTGTTTGGGAGTTTTCTCTCCACCTTAAAGTGGATGGTGTATTTGTTTAATTTCTAGTTTTATTACTTTGTGATATGATAAAATGGCTCATATAAGTTTTATACTTTGAAACTTATTGAGTTTATATTTGTGTTCTATTTATGACCATTTTTTGTAAATGTTCTGAACAAACTTAAAGAGATGGCATATTTCCTCCTTATAAAGAAAAAAATTCTATCTACGATTTAGAATTTCTATGGGTTTTTTTGGTAATTTTTGTTTATTTGAGTTATTAGTTTGAAATATGTGTTTGTTTGATTTTTTCCTTTTTGTCTTTTTTTACTGACCGGTAACGGGATCGCAACCCTCGGTGTCGCGCTCGTACCGGGGACCGGCAACAGGATCGCAACCCTCGGTGTTGCGCCCGCACAGCGCTCAGCCAGTGAGCGGGAACCGGTTTCCACATGGGATCTGAACCCTCGGCGGGAGCGCCACCGCACTCCCAAGTGGCGCACTCTCCAGTGCGCCACCGGGCCGGCCCGAAATATGTGTGTTTTAAAGTCTCCCTCAAAGCAAGCACTTTTTTCTTATATTTCTAGCATAAAAGTTTCCAGCTGTTAGATCTTTATTATAGATTGTACCTTTGTTCAGTATAAAATGTTTCTCTTTGATCCACTTAATGCTTTGTGTCATGAATTCTATTTGCCTGAAATAAGCCACCCAGCTCTCTTTTTGTTTGTGTTTGTCTGAAGAAACAATCTGGGAACCTCTGGCCCAGAGTTCTGATGGCTCCAAGAGCCCCTTTCCTGATGTGCTGAAATGACAACATTGTTAGAGTTAGAAATTACATACCTTTCAACCAGCTTAAAAATGTCCTGCAATGTCCAGACATTAAGACTGTCTCCAAAGTAGCTGCAGTTGGGATTCACCCTGGACTATATAACTGACTCTTTGTGAAGATGTCTCTGGTGCTGTGATTTGAGATAGCCAGACAGATTCCTAAACATAGCTTAGGAAGAAGGCTAAGGGGTGAGATATAAGAAGGTCTGGACACACTGGCAGGAAGTTCTATTTCCCAGATCCTCTCTGGCTTAGTTTGGTTAATAGTGGTTTGAGACATCTTTGATGGTTAATTTTATGTGTCAACTTGACTGGCTAAGGGATGCCCAGATAGCTGGTAAAACAGCTGGATTTGTCTACGAAGGTGTTCCTAGAAGAGATTAGCATTTGAATAGGTAGACTGAGTAAAGATCTGTCCTCCCCATTGTGGGGAGGGCATCATCCAATCTGTTAGGGCCTGAATAGAACAAAAAAAAGTACAGGAAGAGTGAATGTGCTCTCTCTGCTTGAGCTGGGACATCCATCTTCTTCTGCCCTCAGACATCAGTACCCCTGGTTCTTGGGCCTGCAGACTCAAGCTAGGACTTACACGATTTGCTTCCCTGGTTCTCAGACCTTCAGGCTTAAACTAGAACTACACCGTCAGCTTTCCTGGGCCTCCAGTTTGCAGATGACAGACTGTGGGGCTTCTCAAATCTCCATAATCTCATGAGCCAATCTCTCATAATAAATCTCTTTCTATGTGTGTATGTGTGTGTGTATATATATCCTATTGGTTCTGTTTCTCTGGAGAACTAATAAAACATCTAGTCCGCTCTCACCCAGTCTTAGTTCTGGTACTTAGGTATGGGAGTGGAAGTTACTTGAGAAAGTTTATAATGTTCATGTGATGGGGCAGAGCCCTGAGAAGTCATTCTCCATGAAACAAAACTGAAGACAGTATTCAAGTTTGGCTTCATAGCATCTGGTTATGGTAGCAAAATAAGAAGTAAGCAGTAATGTAGCAGCAGAACCCTGGCTGAGTGGCAGGAAACCTGTGTGATTCTCTGTCACTGTCACTGGCTTGCCATATGTCACTTTTTATTATGTGAAAAATGGGCATGAGAAGGGCAGGAACTATTTCACTTCTCAAGAACCTCCTGCAAGCAGATGAGATAAATGTGCTGGCTTGTGAAGTGTTGGGAGCTCTTTAGAAGAAAAAATGCAGTTAAACAAAACAAAACAGTATGACTGAGCTATAGTGAAAACTGTGATCACCACCCAGCAACCCCTTCAATGAAGGGCTCGTCACCCCAGCTGCTGGGTGAGCTGTGGGCAGGTGACCTTGAGCTGCTTCCACTGCCCAGTGCCTCCTCATTCAGGGTACCCTCTTTCTCAGGGTGGCTCACATCCAGTGACTGATGGGTAGGGGGGATTAAAGGCCTTGCCACAGCTGAGGAAATATATTTAAAAACAAAATGTTCTCCCAGCCCAGGAGACCTACTACAAAAGTAATAGAGAGGGGAAAAACAAATAAATAAAAGCTTTATTATTGAGTAAATTAAACCAGAATGTGATGCACATCACAGGTAATTTGCTAAGATATTGCAAAAACAGGAAGAAATCTTACCTTCTTCATATAGCTGTCTTAGTCTATTTTCTGCTGCTATAACAGAATACCACAGTCAAGATAATTTATAAAGAAGAGAAGTTTATTTGGCTCAGGGTTCTGGAGGCTGGGAAATTCAAGAGCATGGCTCCAACATCTGGCAAGGGTCATCCCATGGCAGAAAGTGGGATGAGACAGAGAAAAATGGGGACTGAACTCATCCTTTGATCAGCAGCCCACTCTCAAAATGACTAAATCACTACTGTGATAATGGCATTAATTCATTCATGAGGGAAGAGGCCTCATGACCTAATTACCTGTTAAAGGTCCATCTCTTAGTACTGTCACAATGGCAATTTAATATTTCACCCTGAGTTTTGGTGGGGGCATTCAAACCATAGCAATGGTCAAGCAGATACAGCCCATAATGCATATGTTTCCAAGACAAATAATAACTAGTCCTCAAGTAACAGGACTTGAGCACTTTTTGTTACACAAAGTTTATCCTCACTTTATCGTAGTAAGTGGGGGAGATCACCTGTGTTGGCTTTATCCAGAGGAGAAACAAACTTCCCATATCTTTACAATGGGAGGTAGTTATGAGGCAGGACAGAGTAGGGACATGCTCCAGGGAAGCTGCTCATAAATATTCAGACTAGATCGGCAGGAGCTGCCTCCTTGCCTGGCAGTTAATGAACCCATAATGAGCTGATGACAGCTTAACCACCCTACCAATCAGCATGCTATACCTGGAACTTGGCAGATTACCAAAACCACACATGTGCATCTGAGCACTAGAAAGAACGAAAGTGCAGACAACTGCTATACAACTTTCCACCAATGACACTAGATCAAAAAGGACAAAGTTACGGGAAAAGTGACTCTGCTGTTCATGACCAGAAACTTCAGAATCTAAGGGACGCATGACAGCATCAGCTTGTTAGGACTTAATTACCCTAGATCCTCCCCCAACGGCTGAATATTCCTCCCCTTAGTTAGGCTAGAGAAACACCCCCATCCCAGAACAACATATGCTGTGCATGACCAGAAACTTCAGAATCTAAGGGACGCATGACAGGAAGCTGATGCAACCTTGCATCAGCTTGTTAGGACTTAATTACCCTAGATCCTCCCCCACGGCTGAATATTCCTCCCCTTAGTTAGGCTAGAGAAACACCCCCATCCCAGAACAACATATAAACCCTCCCTTGGGAATCCACAGTGGGTCTCCTCACTTGTAGGGGACACCCATACATGCTTCTGCATGTACTTTTGCCTTGTAATAAAGTCCTACTGTTTGAATGTTCCATCTGTCTTTCCCGTTTTTCTTTTCTTTTACTGATGGCCATAATGTGGACTTCGCTCAGTCCTGTGAAGGATGTTTCTCCATGGTTTGACCAAGAACCTGGATCTGCCATCTGGTTAACAATTAGGCTAGTAGGGGAGAAAAACATAATCTTCTCTACCCTTCATAGTTCTTAACTGGGACTTCCTATAACAAAAGAGATTAACAAGAGAAATACAAACGGAAGTTTATTAATATGTATACTTCATGTATACATGGGAGAAAACCAAAGAAATGAGTAAATCTCTACAGTAGATCTCAAAGAAAGCACTAAAACTTCAGGCTTAAACACCTTTCTCTGGAAGGACGGATGTGGGGAAGGGCCAGTTGAGATGAGACAGCTGGGAAGAGCACCTTAAACAAGGTAAGGTTTGTTATGCAGATTTAAGCAGATGTCTTCTCCTTTCTCCAAGAGTCTCTAGTGATTTATGGTGATTTCTTTTATGGATGTAAATTTCTCTAACAAAAGGCAACTTTTCAGAGCTACTCCTGTGTGTGCAGTTTCTCAGAATAACCAGCTCAAAATAATCAATATGCCAAAAAGGCATATTTGGGGGTGACATAGTCTGGCTTCCTATAGTCATATTTTGGAGTGGTGTGTCCTGAGTCCCACCAGACCTTTACTCTTCCACAGAAACTGGAAGATGAGGGGTGACATCTCCCTTGATGTTTGCATTTCAGAAACATGGCTCTCAGGCCCTTAGGGAAATATTTCTGTTATGAGACTGGCCAGAGGCTTACTTCGCAGTTATAAAGAAGTATATGTATTAGCAAAGCATAGAGAAGGAAACTCTGAAAAATAAAAGGGAGGTGGTAGAGAAGTCTCTTCCTTTATTTTCAACAGGGAAAATTAGGCCTCTTATTTTTAATTTGTATTTGCCCTGACACTATCTTGCTTCAACTCCGGTGATGGATTTTGGACGTGACCATTGCCATTGTGCACACAATAAGCACAAAATAGCCACCGGCCTTGTCTTCCACTCCAGCACCAAGCCCCTTCCCCCTTCCCTTTACGAGAAGCCTCATGACTTAAACAGAAACCCTTTTGCTTCTGCAGGGGTGCAATTCTCCACCCTGGTTGCATAGTTTCCACGTTAGCATAATACCCCTCCTTAATGGTATCAGCCAGCCCTTGGCACCCTATATAAGCTCTACCACCCCCACACCTGGTGCTGTCCTCCATTTTGAGGGCAGCCCCAGGCTGCCTGTCACTTTGAGTGCAGCCTGGCAGATTCTTTTCCTTTAATAAAGTTTGAACGGTACCTAGTGTCTCAGCTCACTTTCATCGGGAAACTGTGAAGGGCCAGTCTAAGTCCATGACTCCTAGAGGAGTCTGCCAGGGCCATCAGGACTGCATTGAAACTAGACCTCAACTGCAATGAGAGCCAAGTAGAATAGTAGGGAGTTATTTATTTCTTTAACGTCACTTCACTAGAAAGTTAAGCATATCTTGAGTATAGGTATACCTCACTTTAAGGAAGCACTGTTTTGAAAATGCGGATTTTTTAAAGAGTAAATTGGAGAGAAATTTTAACAATAGCTACCATTAACTTAGCACTTAATATATGTCAGATCCTGCTAAATGCTTTATATCTGTTAGCTCATTTGATTCTCAGAACAATTTTTTGAGATAGATACAGTCATTCATTGTTTAATGACAGAGATATGTTCTGAGAAATGCCTCGTTAGGTGATTTTTGTCATTGTGTGAACATCACAGAGTGAACTTACACAAACCTAGATGGTATAACCTACTACCCTGCTTAGGCTGTATGGTATAGCTTACTGCTCCTGGGCTACAAACCTGTGCCACATGTTACTGTACTGAATACTGCAGGCAATTGTAACACAGTGGTAAGTATTTGTGTGTGTAACCATATCTAAACATAGAAAAGGTACAGTAAAAATATGTTGTTATAATTTTATGGGACCACCATTTTACGTGTGGTCTATTGTATGAAATGTCATTATGCATGCATGACTTTATTATTATTAGTTTCATTTTATAGCCATGGGAAACTAAGCTTAGAAAGGTTAAGTGAGTTTCCCAAGTTCACATCTAGGAAGTGGTAGGGTAAGATTTAAAATTTGATTCTGTCTGACTCCCTACAAAATGACTAATTAACAATCACACAACCACCTGTTGCAACTATGCTACAACATGCTTCCCTTGCTGTTAATAATGAATTCTTTTGTAGCATTGAGAAGAAAATTGGATTTGCTCAAAAAAAAGGGGGGAGAGGGGACTGATATAGTATATTTTCCAGAAAAAAAAAGGGACACTTCTAACTGCAGGAATATTAAACCCTTGCTCTGGGTCTATTTTCTTCTATGTCCATGAAAAGAACAGGAAATAGAATAAGAAGCACATCTCAATAGTCAAACACATCAGGAACTGACAAATTATTCAGGACAGAAGGATCCACAGAAAAATGTATCTTGAAAATAGGCCTTGTCTGTTGCCCAAGAGGTAGGGGGCTATTTCTAATTTCAATGCCCTCTGGTTTATAAAGACAGTGTTAAGCAAAACAATTTTTAGTGTATCTTTTTTTTCCCCCAACCTCTTCAAAAGAGAAGTACTTGTATTAAGGCCATTTTTGGTGTTTCAGGACCTCCTACCTGAGCCCTGCATGTTTCCTCCATCTTAACATGCCCAATGTGGGCCATGCCCTTTGAAGCCCTTCTTGCTTCAGCAGCTGTTGTACCCACTAAAGAAATCCAACTCTGACCCCTCAGCACATGGAAGCAAATTTGCCTGCATTTCCACAAGAACACGAAGACCCCTATACCAAAGCACAGTGGTCTGCTTAGCATCCCTTGTTCTCAGTTCCTTTCTATCCTTGCTGAGATTTTAAGTAACATCCAAAGCACTAGTTGGGCAGCATTCCAAAGAGTTTTCAACCACATTCAAACCTTCATGCCCCCTATTAGGCACTCCAGGCTAGATCCCAATCTAAACCACATACTTCACTTATGCCTGACTAGCTG
>NW_007730741.1:17417-18480 GCF_000696425.1 Galeopterus variegatus | reverse complement strand
TTAGGCACTCCAGGCTAGATCCCAATCTAAACCACATACTTCACTTATGCCTGACTAGCTGAGAAAGAACAGAACAAAAACTCAGGTCAGAGGCCACGTTCTTGTATCAGATGATCTGAACCATTCCTGGAAGGGTGTTCATCTCTAGGTTCAACTTCCCAGCGTCCCAAGCTGAAGCTGTGCTTTCTCCTCTGCATGCTCATAGCCCCTGGCCATGTCCCTGCATTCTCCAAGGCACTCCAGAGTGGTTAGAGCAGCCTGTCTTGTCCATTCTTTCCACCCACCCAGCCCCACAGAGGGAGGCCACAGGGAACTACATGCCAGGGTGCTGTGTTATGTTAATTTGAATGCCCAGCAGGAATCATGGAGCCATGGAGGACATTGGTCTAGAAACTAGCTGAGNATTTGAATGCCCAGCAGGAATCATGGAGCCATGGAGGACATTGGTCTAGAAACTAGCTGAGGGGGATTGTGGGCTTTTAGCAGATGAGTGCTGGCTTTGCTCTAGAGAGCTTTCTGGGTGACATTCAGGTCTTCGTGATTCATAACGACAATGCTAACTTTTATTTAGTGTTGATGTGACTGGAAGCACACTAGGTGTTTCACCTGCATTATCTCACTTCATCTTCCCAAGAATGCTATGAGACAGGACATTAAACTGAGGGTTGGAAGGTTACCTCGCTGAAGGCCACACAGAGGGGCTGAGCCAGGATTTACGCTGGTCAGCCTGGCTTCAGCATCTACCCTCCACTGTTGCTATGCTGCAGATGCTGAATTGGCAGTCCATGGGCTGGATTTTGTTTAGCCTGCTAGTCTTTTAAAAGACATTTTAAAATGAGAGCCAATATTTAAAATGCAAACAATTTCACGTATAAACATACAAAATTCGAACATCTCTTAAAAATTGGTATGTCTAAGATAGCAGAATAGAAAGTCCCTAGAGTCACTCTCTGCCATAAATCAACCAATTTACAACTATAAAAAAAGTAATGACAGCCAAGCTGGGGCAGCTAGAGCTCAGGGAAGAGGAGGAGAGACCAATGGAGTGCATGAAGGTGGGAGA
>NW_007730741.1:14393-15508 GCF_000696425.1 Galeopterus variegatus | reverse complement strand
TATTAGCTTCCTTGTTAGATGGGGCATGTGCTCCCCAGTTTCCCAGAGAACCCAATATAGCGAGCTGGTTTTCATCCTACTTAGCACTACTCTCCTGTGCTCCTGAATTGCCCAGCTTCCCTGTACAGCCCCATATACCATAATATTTGGATGCTAGGTATATCCCTGACCTGGTACAGCCCTGGAAACAGAATTTTGGGCTAACACCATAGTTTGGGTTGATTAGCAATAGAGAACTCAAATGTAAGCTGCTGATGGTTTGTTGCAGGTAGTTAATTTATGGTTAATTCCAAAGTCAGTTGTCTCCAAGGGGTATGGCAGGATAGAGGTGGCCTGGAAAGTGCTGGGAAGTGACTATAGACCCGGGATTAACTCCAGCTCCTGCCACAGGCTAGTTGTATTAGCCAGGTTGGATCACCTTCCTTTCTCTGCACCTATAAAAGGGAGAGATCAGAGTAGATGTTCTAAGGCAGTGTCAGTTTTATTTTTTATTTTATTTTATTTTTTTNACAGACCATAGTTTCTATACAACCCAGGTTCACCAGGTCTCTTGAGAGCCAGAAGTACCTATAAAGTCAACCATTAAAACCTGAGCTGCACAAAAAACCTTCCCTAGGGAATTGGCAGCAAAGCAGCAATTTAGCTCAACCACAGAGCTCAAGTATTGGTCCCCACAGGAAGTCCCCCTATTTTAGAAGGACAACAAATTAGTTCTAGTGCAGAGTTTAAATGGTGGGAACAGCAAATAATCCAACACAGAAATGAAAGAGAAAACAAAGTAGTTGCAAACACAGACAAAGTTTCATATTAACTGGTAAAGGTCTCATTTCACCAAAGAATACCTATAACACCTAGAAGGACTGGAAGTCTCATGGGCTACCAAGCCAGAAATGGGGGAGGTCCAGGGGCCTCAGCCATGCCACCCGATATCCACAACCAATCCCGAGGGTGGGGGACGAGGGCCTCAGCCATGCCCCGCCCACATGCACAGCCAGCCCAGCAGCAACCACCGAGCCACCACAGGAAGTGCCCTGAGCTCTCTCAGCTGGGGTAGTGGGGGGCCTCGGGCCATGGCCACACATCCCCGACACCCACAGCCAGCCTAGTGGTGACCA
>NW_007730741.1:9316-13059 GCF_000696425.1 Galeopterus variegatus | reverse complement strand
AGATCAGAGTAGATGTTCTAAGGCAGTGTCAGTTTTATTTTTTATTTTATTTTATTTTTTTTCCTTTTTGTCTTTTTTTTTTTTTACTGACCGGTAATGGGATCGCAACCCTCAGTGTCGCACCCACACCATGCTCAGCCAGTGAGCGGGAACCGGTCTCCACATGGGATCCGAACCCTTGGCGGGAGCGCCACCGCACTCCCAAGCGGCGCACTCTCCAGTGCGCCACCGGGCCGGCCCGAGGCAGTGTCAGTTTTAAAACTCTTCTGTGTTACTGCTTGTCAGTCAAATTTTCCCAAGAGGGACTGACTTTAGGAGTGTATGAATGCAAATGAACAGGTGCCAAAATGTACCCCAAAGGACAGACAAAATGGACTCACTGTGGTTAAGCAAGACATTCAAATTGTTTAACAGAACCAAATGGCCACAGAGAGGGAAAGGGTTGACACATATTTCTCAGTGTGCAAGTATGTATCTTACTAACTGCTAAGAAATTTTCTTTTCTGTAACTAAGCAAAGGCAGCTCTCAGAAGATAAGACCAAATCAGCAATAGCTAGGAATTCTGCACTGACCTTCAACGAGTCCACCTGGTGCCAGTCATCAACCCCCCCATCCTTCTCATTCTTGGGGGCCCATAGTGTCCCCAATGTGATGAAAAACAGACCCCAAGGGCATTCTTCTCCCTCCTCAACAACATAGGCCACATTGAAAGCAGTTACAGCCAGCCTGTAGAGGCTGCGCAATAACACACATTTAAATGTTCATTCATTGCGCATATATATATAGTCTTGTATAAATATTCATAGCATTCCTCTAAGTTCACTGAATATGCATGTAAACCTTGTATTGGAAGGTATAAATACTAGCCTTCCTCCTTTGTTTGCTGGAGTGCTTATGGAGTGCTTATTGTCAGTCCTGCTGAGGTTTGTGCTACCTAATCTGCAGATTGTCTTTTTTATGGAAAATAAAGTCTCTCTTTTCCTTTTAGCAGATCCCGTGGTCCTCTTTTGTTAACACAGGTAAGTAGCAAACAACTCTTGGTTGGCTTAGGTTTGGAGCAGCTGTGAGGCCATGGACCCAGCCCAGTGAAGAGAAGTGTGACCTGAGTCACTGCAGACATTTTGGGTGCCAGAGCTTTCCTTTACTTTACATGAGTTCAGGGATCAGGTCAGGGCTTGACTCTTTATTTAGAAACCATAATAGGAACTACTGAAAACATTCCTTGCCAGAGCACTGCCTCACCCCAGACAGTATCACTGGGAACTGTATTAGAGAGAATTTCACAATCTTTCAGTGTATTCAGAGGAACCCACAGGAACTGTATTGTTTTCTAACCTCTCTCTCTCTCAAAGCAAAACCTTAACACAACAAAGTGAACCTGTTTCTCCAATTAGAGCAGTCACGAAAATAGTTATCCACAAGACTGCACTAAAAGAAATCAAAATAAGTTAATAGATCAGGCATAGGTCCAAGAAAAGACCTCCATAGTACATTTTTCTTGTATGTTCTTTTATATATGCATGGGTCTCCTAATTTCCTCTGCCCTATCACCATCTCTCAGTGTATATTTCAGTAAAGTCCCCCAGTTCCTCTGCTTTCTTTCTGTGTCCTGACTGAAAATTAAACAGTGCCTTGACCCCTCTGTGACCCAGCCAGCTGCAGGTTCCTCCCAGCAGGCTTGAAACAAAACCTGGACACTGGACATTCCCAGGCACTGATAAATGTATCTAGGTTGTTATCCACAACACTGAAAGAAACTGGCCTCGGCCCTGAGCCAAATTCCTTACATGCTCTTATAAACTCCATACCTGACTCCCTCTTTGTGGACATTTCTAGGTAGAACATTCCTTTCTCTCACTGTCCTGTCCGTTGTGAGGATAAGCGCAGCCTCCTCCGTAGGCAAGTTCTCCTAATACATGCTTTTGGTTGCTCATCCTGGTGTTCAGTACTTCTTTCTTTGTAATCCCAACCAGCTTCATCTCAGGACAGTTTGGGGCACTCCCTCATGGGAACTCCCTTGCCACCATTTTTGGGACAATTCCAGCTGCAGGCTCGGTGGGAGACAATTTCATTGGCTTCTTAGAATAAGCCCTATTTTCTCTTTTTTTCTCATCAGTGTTGTGTACAATCTGATGTTGTTGCTTGCCTGAAAATCTGATTTCTGGCATGACTTCCTGGTATCTCTCAAGCTTGGGCAGGTTTGGGAGTGTGGGTGGGGACCTACAGGAGAGACTTGGACTCTTCTGAGAACTGGATACCAATTGAGGGCTGTAGAAGCCTCTATAAAGAGGCTAACTTGACGGGACTGAGCCTACTGGCTGATTTTATAGAGCCCTGCCTCTATCCAGGGCTAGCTGACATTCTAGCTTGTGCTGGGGCAGTGAGTCTCCTAGATCAATGCTTCTTAAGCTTTAATGTGCACCCCATTACCTGGTAGAATGCAGATTCTGATTCAGTAGGTCTGGAGCATGAGCCAGGACAGAGTGTGCATTTCTACGAGACTCCCTGGTAATGCTGATGCTTCTGGTCCATGGACTGCATTTCAAGTTGCAAGGTCCTACACTAGTGGTTCTCAGAGTATGCTACCAAGACCAGCAGCAACAGCGTCACCTAGGAACTTGTTAGAAATGCACATTTTTAGTCGCTACCCAAACCTACTGAGTCAGAAACTCTGGATGTGTGGCCCAGCAGTCTATATTTTAACAAACCTTTCAGATGATTCTGATGCATGCTAGAGTTTGAGAACCCCTGTCTATGTCATTGTTATGGGTTGAACTGTATCCCTACCCAAAAGATATATTGAAATCCTAATTGCCAGTTGTGACTTTATTTGGAATTAGGGCCTTGGCAGATTTAATCAAGTTAAGATGAAGTCATTAGGGTGGGCCTAACCCAATATGACATATGTCCTCATAGAGGATGGCCATATGAGACACAGAGACACACAGGGAGAAGATGGCCATGTGATGGCAGAGGCAGAGATTGGGGTGACGCATCTATAAGCCAAAGAATGCCAAAGGTGGCCAGAAAAAAACAGAAACTGGAAGACAGAAAGAAAGATTTTCACCTACATGTTTTAGAGGGAGTATGGCCCTGCCCACACCTTGATTTCAAACTGTTAGCCTCCTGAACTGTGAAACAATAAATTTCTGTTATCTTAAGCCATCCAGTTTTGTGGTACTTTGTTATGGAAGCCCTAGGAAATTAACACAACTGTAAAAGCCTTCCCCTGCTCTGATAAAGTAGCAGGTGTCTACAGGGCCCAGATGCAGGAGTTTGACTGATAGGTAGCAGCAGATAGGGAAAGAAGTGGAGGAAGGTGAAATAGAAAGCAAGAATCAGTGATGATATTTGATCTGAGGTATTTGTGGGCTTAATGATTTTAAGAAAGTTATTTTTAAGGTAATTTAACAAACATTTGTTGAATGCTTACTAAGTGCCAAAATCAGTTTTAGATCCTCAAGATATAACAGTGATCAAGATTTTTTTTCCTGAAAGTAGAGGACAGAGATGAGTAAACAGGCACTCACCATTCAAGGGTAGATGGTACTCTGTAGGGGGTAGCAGGACCATGAGAGTGGGGCAGCCATGTACAGTTGTGCAGGTTGTGCACTGCTCCACACATATTCTCTGAGGTGAATGGTGCCCCCGTGTCATGTGGTTCACAACTGCATAACTGAGCATGGCTGCTCCATTGGAAAGATACTAGAGGGATATTTAATTCATTCTTGAGGGTCAAGAA
>NW_007730741.1:6994-8467 GCF_000696425.1 Galeopterus variegatus | reverse complement strand
AGTAGAAACAGCCTGAGGCCCGTGCCAGACACAGCTGTCCCAGAATCGTAAGCCAAATAAAACCTCTTTTCCTTATAAGTTACCCAGTCTCAGGTAATTCTGTTATAGCAACACAAAACAGACTAAAACACTTCCTAAGGGAAGTAGTATCTAAACTGAAACTAGAAGGGTAAGTAGAAGTTAATCAGGTAAAGGAAGCTGGGGGGTGGGTGTTGGGGAATTGGAAAGGAGAGTGTTGACAAAAAGAAAACAGCATATGCCAGACTGAGAGACGATGGGCCCGTCTGTGAGGTGTGCACTCATTCAGGAGCTCTGTAGGAAAGAAGTTAACTACCTGATTTGCTATTAATCATACTCTTTCATTAGTGTTTAGAGCCACTCGAATAATAATAAGACCCATTTTTGTAGGAAGACTTTCTCTCTTTGGTCACTCACATATCCCCCAAAGTAGTTAAAGTCTGTAGGTCTTAGTCATAAAACTGGCTGATGCAATTTGCTTGTGATGGAACACTTTAGGTGTCTAATAATTGAAGACAATAGAATAGAATAGACGTTAATGCTGTCTTTAAAGTGTGCATGTGTGATTGGCTAAGTAACTGTAACCTCAACTCTCTTCTTATCTAGACATCCTCCTCTTTTTCTCGCCACAGAGAGTCAGTTGCTGGAAAGACCATATTAAAGCTGCCTTGTGTTTTTAGTGTACTCTGTTATAAATCCGAGACTGTACAAAGTCCACTCAGGTAGAGAGAAAGAACCGGCTCCAGTTATACTCTTAGAACTAGAAAATTAGTCTTCCCTTTGATGCTGAGTATGAATTTCTGACTGGGGAGACCAAGCTGAGGGGCAGGTGGGGGCCTGGGGACTTGACAGCAGCGTGGAGCAGGCAGCCACAGCTCAGGACAAGCTGGCCAGACTGTTTCCAGTGGCACAGACTCCCTGGAGAGCGTGTTGGGTGCTTCTCCAGCATCACATAATAGCATTCATGTGAGACCAGCCTACACAGAGCACTGGAGATACAGATTGGGGTGGCAGTAATGGCGGACCAGCAGGCGAGGCCCAGAAGGGCAGCACACACCTGGAAAGCAAAGAGGCTCACAGTCCCATTTCTCATCTTGGTGCTTGAGGGGTAAGTTAAGGGCTGGCTGTATATTTCTAAGCCTCAGATTCCTTTAGGATCAACAGATGAAATTTCCTCCTAAAATCAAGATTTCTGAGATGGAAGAAAACTAAAGGTCATTGTGTATAAGAACCCCCAAGTCCTGCCCCCCAGTCCCCTCCAGAGCTTTCCCACCCTGCAGCCCACCAACTCCTGAGTGCCTTGGGAGCTAGTTGCTCCCTGTCTCCTGAGCACAGCTCTGCCTGTTGGCTCTTTTCTTTTAAACTGAGTGAAAATTGATATTTCCATAGCTTTTTTTCATCAGAGTTGTTTTCCCTTCCTTGGAGAGCTCTACCTCTACCTCACTGGGTGACTTG
>NW_007730741.1:5052-6794 GCF_000696425.1 Galeopterus variegatus | reverse complement strand
TCAAGATTTCTGAGATGGAAGAAAACTAAAGGTCATTGTGTATAAGAACCCCCAAGTCCTGACCCCCAGTCCCCTCCAGAGCTTTCCCACCCTGCAGCCCACCAACTCCTGAGTGCCTTGGGAGTAGTTGCTCCCTGTCTCCTGAGCACAGCTCTGCCTGTTGGCTCTTTTCTTTTAAACTGAGTGAAAATTGATATTTCCATAGCTTTCTTTCATCAGAGTTGTTTTCCCTTCCTTGGAGAGCTCTACCTCTACCTCACTGGGTGACTTGTTTTCTCTTTCTGTGCCTGTACCTTTTTTGTCTGATAGGATTTCTGGCAGGATTGAGTAAAAATACTATATGAAAGCACTCTGAACAAATAGACCGGACCTAGAACGTAGAGGGTCATGGTGGTTAGTGGTGCTTTTGGGGTTATTGCGTTTGGCTCTCTGACCATGGCCTTCCTGTGGTCTGCCAGCTGCAGAGTTCTGTACTTTGGACTCTGAGGAGAACAGCCTATATTCCAGGGCCCAGCAGTCACCGGGTAAGCCACTCACATCTGGCATCCCCAAAAGGGAGCGAGTGAAAACAAATTGAGGAATTTGAAATTTTTTGACCATTCCACAAAATACAGCCCTAATAAGTAACATGCACTCAAGTTTCTGAAAGGATTGAGCCTTGTCCACATATTCCATCAAGAACTACCCCCTGGTGCAGCCAAGAGCTCCTCAACAGTGGTGTGCACAAACCTGAAGTCAGCCATCAGAGCCACATGAACTTCAGCTGGTGCCTGTGCCAGGGAGGAAAAACAGGGAGGAAAATGACTCTGTTCCTATACCCTCGTAGATTTGGTGTCTGGAGCTCTAAAGATTGAACAGACAGACAGATTAACAAGAGAAAAGTTCATTTTATATGAATACGGGGAAGCCTCACAGAGATGAAGTGAAAACTCCAAAGATAGGTCAGACCTGGAGGCATATATTTCATTTTAACAAAGAAGGTGTATATACCAGTTTAACAAAGGAAAGTATTTGGGAAGTGACAAGATGAAGGAAAAGGGCTTTGAGTTGTAAGGGGCAGAAAATTGTGGGCAAGTAAATACACGGAACACACTAATAGAAGATAAGGATTCTCACAGTAAGGTTATGCAGATTCCTCTCAGACCCCAGTGATTAAGAGTCTAACATTTCTGCCCTTCCTGGTATGAGAGAAGAGAAAGGAAACATCTTCACAAAGGGAAATGTGCGCCCTGCTTTTAGGCAAACAGGAGAAGGGTACAGAGCTTTGTTCTGTGTTTGCTGTTTTTCAATTGCCTTCAGCTCAAAATCTTCCTTATGCCAAAGTGTCAGATTTTGGGGGTCGTACTTTCTGATCCCCTTCACTTGCATCACTGTAGCAGCAGCACCTTCCGAACCATTTGTTCTTGGGTCATTTCCCTCATCATCCCTGAGCCAATGAAGCTGAGACTGGAAATCTTAGGAAAGTTAAGAATCCCCTTCCCTCTAACTAAAGGGTCAGAACCCATCACTACCTCTCAAGATCCTACTCCTGTGTAAGGAAGTTACTGGAAAGGAAGTGAGTAGTTTAATGAGTACAGATTCATTGGTCTGGAAGTATGTGATGCCTGCCCACGGACTGACTCCCCATCATTCAATATTTGCTGAAGGCCTTCTAAACCCCAGGCCCTGCTCAGTGTGTTAGGAAACGAGGATAAATAAAGCACAGTCCCTGCTCTTAGGCAGATTTTCTTGTTGGGGCCTCT
>NW_007730741.1:2365-3792 GCF_000696425.1 Galeopterus variegatus | reverse complement strand
TCAGCTGGCTTTCGAAGGCAGCAGCCTCCTTCTCAGTTGGAGGTTATTTTCTCTGTGTTCCTACACCACTTTCTAGATTCCTCTCTTACAGGACGTGCCTAATATTGTAACTGTACTCCCACCTCTCCAACCAGACTGTGAATGTCTTGAGTGCAGGGGCTAGATCGCTCTTGACTTTGTTTCCCCTTCATTCAAAAAATATTTATTTGAAACCTACAGGTACCAAGCCATATACAAACACTGAAGATACAGGACTGACACATGTTGAAAAAGACAAACATCATTCCTGACCTTATGGAGTTTCCATTCTAGCAGGGAAGATGGTCATTGGACAGGTAATCAATTATAAATGTGATCAGAGATTTGAAAGGAGAAACCCAGGGTGGTGTTACAAAGCCAAGGAGGTAAACTGACCTAGTCTTGGGATCTCAGGGAGGTGTCACTAAAGGATGTTTAAGCTGGAAGGCTCTTGTCTCCAGCTCCTGCCTGGCTAGTTTTACCCCTTGGTACATGATGCTCCCATGTCTACCCCCCAGTTTCAAATCCTACAAAATACCTCTCTGCATAAACCCAGTGTAGCAGAAAGCAAAAGCCCCAATATCTATACTTCCCTCTTTTATTGTAATAAAACATCAAGATTTAGCAGAGCAAATGGTCACCTAGCTAGCAGCTGCGTTTCTCAGTCTTCCTTGCAGCTAGGAAGGGCATATGACTTAATTCCTGCCACTGGAATGTGAGGGGAAGTGATGTGAACAGCCTCAGGGCCACGTTGTGTACAGAAAAAGGGCTTGTGCTCCTTTCTTCATCTCCTGCTTTGTGGGGAAACGGCAGCGACTGCAGCAGCCACCTTAGACCAAAGGTGGGAGCCACCACTCAGGAAGAAAGAGCTGCCCCATGCCTGTATAATGAACTTAGGGAGCAGCATTGTCTTTCTGCTCTGGACTTCTAGCCTATCTATGGACCCTTCCAAGAGAGAGAATTAAGCTACTGCCTTGTTGGAGCTGCTGTATTTCTGGGTCTCTTTGCCAAGGCAGTTAAGCCTGTACCCAATCTCACATACCCAGGGGCTGCCTTTTGGCACGTCTTTGGCTTAGCTCAGAAACAGAAAGACATTTACCCAATTTGTCATAATCTGTGCATAGTTGCAGTGTGCTTTCTATTTGTTGAGTGCTTCTCCCGTTTAAATATTATCATGATCTCATGGTGCAGGGATTGAACCCTGGACCATGGTGTTGTCAGCAGCATGCTCTGACCAACTAAGCTAACTGGCCAAGCCCCATGACAGTTTTGAGAATTACTGGTCAAATATTTTGTAGACTGTTCCTCAATTTGGGGTTTTCTGGTGTTTCTTAGTTATGGGGTTATAGGTTTTTAGACAGACCATCACAGAGGTGAAGTACCTTTTCATCACACTCTGTCAAGGCATG
>NW_007730741.1:0-1070 GCF_000696425.1 Galeopterus variegatus | reverse complement strand
TGGGGAATGGTGTTTAGAAAACAAGACCTGGGTATTGGATGTGCTCCTTGCTACTGAGGCCCTCTGAGTGAGCAGAGCTAGGAAAAACATACATGTATACTAACCCATGTATGCCCACAATCTATAATTATATCTATAAATCTATATTATAAATCTATAATCTATACTTATTTCTGTATGTCCGTATCAAGCTAAACATAAATTCATACTGACGTTAACCATCTTTTCTTTTTTATTTTCCTTTTTGTTGTTGTTTTATTTTTTTTATTTTGATTTCTTGTTAACCGTCTTTTCTAATGTGTGCCTCTACAACAATATGTATGACAAACATCCTGTTATCTGACATTAAAAAAAAATAAATAAATATTATCATGATTTCTATCTGGCTGTCATTCCTTTGAACTCTTCCTCCCCTCTTTCTCTATTTTCTTGCTTCTTCCTTCATTGTTTAGAAACTATAAATGTTTTGAGAACTGAGGTGAGGGAGTCGTGGGATTTCCTGGCTGGGTCACAGTGCCTTGGGGGAGTGGGCTTGGAGAGAAAAGGGATGTGAACAAGACTCTGGCATGAAGATGGAAGACTTAATTGTCTGTAAGTCAGCTCATCACAGCTCTCCATTAATGTGAATGTTTTCACCATATCTTGAAAAAGAAGAAAACAGTGACCAAATAAGCTGTTATTAAAAAAACCTGTCTACTAAGCCTGTGCCAGAGTTTCAGCCTAATTGGCTACCCTTCCATGGTGGCATCCACAGTCCAGTGTGATGAGATGAGAATTTGTCATAAAAGCTCAGAGGATACCTCTGCAACATCAGAGAGTTCCTGCTTTGTCAAAGTGGGCACTTACATTTTAGGGAGAAACTGGACTATAATATCCATAAAAAAATAAGAAAGGTACCTATTCTAAAGAAATACTCTACAAATGTTCTAAGCTGCAAATATATGGATGTTCATTGTTGTATGGTTTGCACTGGTAAAAAATTGGGAACAACCTAATGTCCATCAGTATGAGGAAGACTAAAGTATAGTCTATCTTATTACAGAAGGAAAATCAGCCACTTAAAGGAGATA
>NW_007730740.1:347518-353739 GCF_000696425.1 Galeopterus variegatus | reverse complement strand
ATATTATGTAGTGGAGTCGTATTGCCGATGACTGTCCAATGTGATTCAATCCAAATGTTTGGGGTTTTTATGTTGAAAGTACAAAACCAAACCATACAGAATATGACTATTTTTCTTCAGCAACCTTTATTTACAGAATATTTAGAGACAATTTCTCCATTCCAAGTGTTAAAGGCTGAATAATGATCAATACAGATAGAATATAAATGCATTTCATAAGTAATATAATCTTATTTTTAACTTGAAAGTAATCTATTTGTTTCAAACTCCTTATTTGTTTCTCTAAAAAATAATTTTCCTGTGTTTTATGTGAAGTACACAATTAAGAATATGTGAATTTTTTTTTAAAGTCTGACTGATAATTATCAATATTCTCAAAAGGATAATACAAAAAGAAAAAAATATTATGGAATACTGAAATAATGTATTTATATTTGACTGCTTAAATCAAATTAAATCAAGTTGAATTAGAAATTCACTGATTCTTCATATCATTTTGAGGATGAATATACTATTTATCTATTGCTATGTAAGGAATTACCACAAATCTACTGGGTTAAAACAACATCTATTTGTTATCTCATGGTTTCTGGCCTCCAGGCTTGAGGTAGCTGGCTCTCACAAGGCTGAACAATGTGTTGACTGTGGCTATAGTTCTGTCTGAGTTTCAAAGTTTTCTCCAGGCTAATTCAATTTGTTGGAAGAATTTAGTTCCTTGCAGTTGTAGGACTGTATTTCCCATCTTCTTGCTGGCTGTCAGTCAGAGGTCTCTTTCAGTTTTTGGAGACAGCCTTCAGGTCCTAACCAAAACAGCATCTTATTTCTACAAAGCCAGGAGGAGTTCTTCTGCAAAGCCTGCTGTGATGGAGTCTCATGTAACATAACATACTCATAGACTAACTATCCTATTATATTCTTAGGTCCTGCCCACACTCAAGAAAGGTGATTACACCAGGCATATACAAGGGTGGGAATCTGCCACCCTCTGATCCAGAACTATTTGAGACCTGAAATGCAAAATACATTCACTTCCTTTCAGGGTTCTCAAGAGTCTCATCTTATTACAACACCAGATCAGAGTCCAAAATCTCATCAAAATCTCATCAACTCAAAGTCTAAAATCTAAATCAAGTTCAAGTGTAGATGGGGGGTCTGAAAGTCATCCAAAAAGTAGAGCTATTGAGGCACAATTCTCCATCTGTAAACCTGTGGAACTAAAGAGACAGGTTATTGGCTCCTGAAATTCCAGTTTACGATGGTGGGACAGGCATAGGACAATAGTTATAAGTATTCTGTTTCAATGACAGGAAAATGGAAGATAAACAGCCATAACTGATCCTTAACAGTTCTGAAATGTTAAGTTTTCTTGATTGGTTTTCAAGGACTGGAAAAAAGGCTTTGTGGCTGTTGGTTGAGAAAATCTGTAAAGCACGTCATTAATCTCTTGAAAGGGATTTAGTGTGTCAAAATACTCTGACCTTTTGATCTTTCTAAGGTTTTAGCTAAAAAGTTGTTCAGTCACACTGTCCAATTTTTCCCTGTGCCATACTTTCAGCAGGCACTTTTGAAGGCATCTTTTGCCATTGGGAGATGCCAACAATTTTCAAAATCATCCAATTCTTCTTTTTGTTTTTGTTGTTGTTGTTCCTTCAATTTCTTTCTCTTCTGTCACATTTTATTATAAGCAGCAAGAAGAAACCAGGCAGTAATTTTGTCATTTATCTGTTAATCTCAGTTAATCACTTAAAAGCTCTATTTCCCACATAACCAACAGGTACTGTTTTTTTTTTTTGGTCTTTTTGTCTTTTTTTGTGTCCGGCAACGGGATCGCAACCCTCGGTGTTGCCCCCGCGCCTCGCTCAGCCAGTGAGCGGGAACCGGGCTGTATGTGGGATCCGAACCCTCGGGCGGGAGCGCCGCCCCGCTTCCCAAGCGGCGCACTTATCCAGTGCGCCACCGGGCCGGCCCCACCAACAGGTACTGTTTTTTTTTTTTTTTTTGGTCTTTTTGTCTTTTTTTGTGTCCGGCAACGGGATCGCAACCCTCGGTGTTGCCCCCGCGCCTCGCTCAGCCAGTGAGCGGGAACCGGGCTGTATGTGGGATCCGAACCCTCGGGCGGGAGCGCCGCCACGCTTCCCAAGCGGCGCACTTATCCAGTGCGCCACCGGGCCGGCCCCACCAACAGGTACTGTTTTGCTCATCTTCTGTCACTGTATGACATGATCCTTCTACCTTCTTTTAGTTCTCAGTTTCACTCCTCACTTCCTTCTGAGTTCTCCTTGGCAGCATCTTCCAAATCCAATTTTCTAACAACCTGTACAAGGGAATTTAGGGCTTTTTTTTCTCATGCTTCTTAAAATCTTTCCAGCCTCCATCAATTTTCTAGTTTCAAAGCTATTCACACTTTTTTAAAAAGGTATTTGTTGCAACAGCACACACTTTTCAAGTACCAAAATCTGTGGTAGTTTTCTATGTTGGGTAACAAATTATCTCAAAGATTTTATGGATCAGGAGTCTGGGCAAGACTTACCTAGCTAGGTTCTCTGCTTATGATTTTACTAGCTTGACCTCATGTGAAACTCATAGGCAAAACACCTGAAGTTTAATTTGATGACCAATCCAGGCTTTCTCTGAGATCTTTGGAGGCCAAGCCAAACAAATAGTCACCTCTTGCCTATCCTTGTAGAATTAAGAGTATTTGGGGTTTCTGTTTAATGCTATGATATTGGGCATATCGGTATGTTCATAATAATGATTATCACAAACAACCATGTCATAGGGATTGAGCAATGTTTGAAAAGTAATTTAAAGTTATTGTTACCATGAATTCCATTGCTTGTTGATGAATTACTTAGTGATTTATTGGTCATTCAATACAATGTTATAAATATTCATTTAGTAGTTAAGCAGAACATTAAAATATCCAAGTTTATGTTCATTTTAACATTGCAAATACTTGTAACTTTTTACGTGGTGGATTTCCCCTTCTTGCCATTTAAGTTTAGTTATTGGAATGCTGACTAAAAATCAATGTGGTATAGTAAAGATGATTAACAAATTACGTGAATGAATAGGTGATGAGGAAACTGTTATCGAATATGAGTTTTACTAGGAGGAAGACATGACCTTAGGTTAAGAGCTTACTTCAAATGAATTCTTGAAGTATTTTTTTTTTTCTTACTGACACTTTTTATTGAGAAGTTCTGATTCTTAAATATAAAACTTGAATTCCTTCTTTCAGTTGGTCTGGTTATTAATAAAAACACAATTAAATGTTATAGCAAAGATTTTAATATTGTCTCATTATGTGACTTTATAAAACCGACTTTATTTATTTATTTATTTATTTATTTTTTGACAACCAGAGTCTTTATTTTTTTGTAGCTATGTAATAAGTCTGTAAATTGGAAAATGAAATGATGTAGAATGCAACATAACATGAATAGCTGTGCTGCAGTGACCTATATAATAAGTGAGAATACATTTTAATGTAACTACACGCTTATTTTCTAACAGATTCCTTCTCTAGTTAGGAGTACACTTTATTATTCCAAAAGCTCCAGTGTTCAATTTTTTCCAGTGTTGATTTTTTTTTTTTTTTCTAAAGTGATTGTTGCATTTTAAAGCATCAGACACAGAAATTGCTTCAGGAGAGAGCTAATGACAGCACCATCCACCCAGAAGCAGGCAAGAAGCACAGCATGTCCAGCTTCCTAGCCTGGAGCTGAGATCAGCATTCTCCTCCTAGAAGCAGGCATAATGCCAGAAACACCACTTCCGCAAGGGTGGTCACAGCCACTACTGCTGCTGCAGAAGAGGCTTGATGCCACAGCAATAGCCACAGCCACTGTGCAGGTGGCTCACCAGACACTCAACTGCATTGACACAAGGAGAGTTACCAGCTAAGACTTGAAAGAGAAGAGGATGGCTCTCTCCTCAAAGCCCATACCAGAATAATGGAAGAAGCAACTGTTCTACCAGATGAACAGACATCAACACAGACATATTAAAAATATGAAAATCCAAGAAAATATAATAACAGGAAAAGGATACAGTAATTCTCAAATACCAGAACTATAGAGCAGGAAACGCATGAAATGACTGAAAAGGAATTCTGAGTAACAATCTTAAAGAAACTCACTGGGATATGAAAAGACTCAGTTAGATGACATAATGAAACCAGAAAAGAAAATAATCCAGGATATGAAAAAGAAGTTTGTAAAGAGAATAATACCTTAAAAGAGAATGTAGCAGAACTCTTGGAACTGAGAGATTCCCTTAATGAAATAAAAAACACCACCGATAGCTTAAGCAGCAAGCTAGTATAAGCAGAAGAAATAATTTCTGATCTTGAAGATAGTCCTTTCCAAATAACCCAGGGAGACAAAAAACAGGAAAAAAATGTTTAAAAATGTAAGTGAGCTAGCAGACATCCTTAAGCACAGAAATATTTGAATCATGAGTGTTCCAGAAGGGGAAGAGAAAGGAAAAGTCAGGGAAAAAATTATTCAGTGAAATAATAATGGAAAACTTCCCAGGTATAGGAAAAGACAGAGTCTTTCAGTTCCAGGAGGCTCAAAGATCTCCAAATAGATTTAATTCTAAAAGGTCCTCTCTAAGACACATTATAGTCAAACTGGCAAAGCTCAAAGACAAAGAGAGAATCTTAAAAGAAGCAAGAGAAAATTTTCAAGTCACCCATAAGGGAATCCTTATCACACTAACAGCAGATTTCTCAACACAAACTCTACTGGCCAGAAGAAAATGTGATGATATATTCAAAATACCAAAAGAAAAATACTGCCAGCTGAGAATACTGTACTGAGCAAGGAGAAAATCCTGTATTTTCCAGAGAAATGAAAACTTTGGGAGTTTTCCACCACATGACCAGCCTTACAAGAAATCCTCAAGGAAGGCCAGCATCTGGAATCTGAAAAATGATAATCACTACCACCAATACACAAGAAAGAACAAAACCCACTGGTAGAACAAAAAAGCAAACAAGAAAGAGAAAGAAAGTAAATCTTACCATCACCATAAAATGAAATGATAGTATAATAATTCTACAGCTTTAATTCTGATTTTAGTAAATTTGGTCTTCTCTCATTTTTTCTTGGTCAATATAGATGAGGGTTTGTAAATTTTGTTGATCTTCTTAAAGAATCAACTTTTGGTTTTGTTGATTTTGTCTGTTGTTTTTAATTTCTAATTGAATATATTTCAGTTGTAATCTTTGTTATTTCCTACTTATATTTGCTTTTGGTTTAGTTTGCCTTTTTAAAATTTTCTTAAGGTAGAAGTTTACATTACTGATTTGAGATTTTTATTATTTTTAATGTGTTTACAAGTATAAAATTTCCTCTGAGGTTGTCATTTCACTCTGTTGATTGTTTCCTTTACTGTGCAGAAGCTTTTCAGTTTGATGTAGTCCCATTTGTTTATGTTTTTCTTTTGCTGCTTTTGCTTTTGGGCTCATGTTCATAAAGACTGTGCCCAGACATAATTGCTGAAGGGTTTCACCTATACTTTCCCTTAGTAATTTTATAGATACAAGTCTTATACTTAAGTCTTTAATCCTTTTTGTGTTGATTTTAGTGTATGGTGAGAGGGCATATCTAGTTTCATTCTTATGCATATGGATATCCAGTTTTCCCAGCACCACTTGCAGAAGAGGTAGTCTTTTCCCCAATGCAGATTTTTGTTGCCTTTGTCTAGTATCAGATGGATATAAGCCTGAGGGGTGATTTCTGGGTTCTTCATACTACTCCACTGGTCTGAGTGTCTATTTTAATGCCAGTACCATGCTGTTTGGGTTACAAGAGTTTTGTAGTATAACTTGAGATCAGGTGGTATTAGGCCTCTGGCATTTTTTTTTTTTTTTTTGCTCAGGACTGCTTTGGCTATTTGGGGTCTTTTGTTTTTCCATATGAAAGGTAAGATTGTTTTTTCTATTTCTGTGAAAAATGCCATTGGTATTTTGATGGGGATTGCATTGAATCTGTAGATCTCTTTGGGTAGTATAGACATTTTCATGGTGTTAATTCTTTCAATCCAAGAGCATGGAATATCTTTCCATCTTTTTGAGTCTTCTTTAATTTCTTTCAGATGTGGTTTGTAGTTCTCATTGTAGCATCTTTCACCTCCTTGGATTAATTGATCCTTAGGTATCTTACTTTTTCATGACAATTGTTAATGGGCTTACTTTCTCTTTTTCTTTCTGT
>NW_007730740.1:335481-346729 GCF_000696425.1 Galeopterus variegatus | reverse complement strand
TTAGGTATCTTACTTTTTCATGACAATTGTTAATGGGCTTACTTTCTCTTTTTCTTTCTGTTAGTTCATTATTAGAGTATATAAATGCTTCTGATTGGGGGCATCTATTTTGTATCTTGAAACATTACTGAAATTATTAATTAGCTCTATGACTTTTTTGATAGAGACATCTTACAGAATGGGAGAAGATTTTTGCTAACTATGCATCTGAAGAGGGTTTAATATCCAGAATATACATAGAACACAAGCAATTATATAGTAAAAAACAAATGACCCAATTAAAAATGGGCAAAGGAGAATTGACATTTTTCAAAGGAAAACATACAGATGGCCAACAGATACATGAAAAAAGGCTCAGCATCACTAGTCATCAGGGAAATGCAAATTAAAACTACATTGAGATACCACCTCACCTCATTTAGACTGGCTATAATCAAAAAGATGGACAATAACAAATGCTGGCGAGGGTGTGGAGAGAAGGGAACACTCCTGCACTGTTGGTGGGACAGTAAATTAGTACAACCAGTATGAAACACAATATGGAGGTTTCTCAGAACAACTACAGATAGTTCTTCCATATGATTCAGCAATCCCTCTTCTGGGTATATACCCAGAGGAATGGAAATCATTACGTTGAAGGGGTACCTGCACTCCCGTGTTCATCGCAGCTCTGTTTACAATAGCCAAGATATGGAACCAACCTAAATTTCCATCAACAGATGATTAGATAAGGAAACTGTGGCATATATACACCACAGAATACTACTCTGCCATAGAAAAAGAGTGAAATACTCCTATTTGCAACAACATGGATGAACCTGGAGAAACTTACGTTGAGTGAAATAAGCAAAGCACAGATGGATAAATACCGCATGTGCTCACTCATATGTGGGAGCTAAGAGAGGAAGGAAGGAAAGAAAGACCACAATATGCATTGATCTTACAGAGGGAGGGAACATTCCCATGGCTACAAAGTGAAGTGAGGAGGAAAGGTAGGGAGAGGGAAGTTGGGGGATAATTGGATGAGGGACACAGGGTATAAAAGTAATTTCTGGTAATGGGTATGACCTTAGTATGAATCTGGCCCTCACATCACAGGAAGATGGAGTGACATTTATCTTTGTATCTCATGAGTATTCGTAATAAATAAATAATTAATTAAAAAATAACATAAAATAAAATTTTCTCTAAGCACTACATGAGCCCTACATCCTATAATTTTTTATATGGTGTGCTTTGCTTTTTATCTCAAAGTACTCTAATTTCCCTGTGATTTTTCTTTTTAGCCATTATTTAGGGAAGTGTTGTGTAGTTTCCACACATTTGTGAATTTTCCCAATTTTCTTTTTTATTGTTGTCAGAGAACATATTTTCTATGATCTTCACCTTTTCAAATCTATTAAGATATGTGTTGTGGCCAAAAATAAATTTGAAAAAACAATTTAATTAAAAGAAAATCTAGATAGCTAACAATTAATTTAAATTACCATAGAAAATCCTTCCATCATTACTCAGCCATCCTGATACTCAGTGTCTCCCTAACTTCTTATATCCTGAATCCCTTATTCTGCACAGTTATTATTATTACTATCATTGAAGGTAAAGTAAGTATTATTATTGTTATTACTGATGAATTTATAAGGAAGGGGAAGGACAATTAAGATCGGAGGCATAGCAAAACCATGATTCAGGGGGAAATTTCAAGGAACAAAAATAAAAAAGTCTCCCTATATTCTAGAAGGAATATTTAGAACCTTCCCAAATATACAGTCAACATGGGAATATAGAACGTTTGCAATTTTTTAAAGCATATTAAACCATTTGATCCTTACAACAATTTTAAATTTGGTAGTGAATGTGGTATTATCCTCTTTACGATGCTGAGGACACTTGAGTTCTCTGGTCCTCATAAACTTACCCAAGGTTAGTAAATGAGAACCGTGACCAAAACCCAGGTCTCCCCACCTTACTTAGTCTAATACACTTTCTGCTATACCTTCTTTCCTATAGTAACTTAAAATATTGAAGATTTTAAGATTAAATAGGACTTCTTTTAACTTTTATGTTTCTTATTAAAATGCAATTAAATATGTACATATATATATATGTTTAACATGTAGCAAGATATATATATATATGTAAAAAGATTATATATTTAATATGTAGCAAGATATATATATGTGTATATATGTAGCAAGATATATATATTTAGCAAGATTAGCCTGTAAGATTTGGAGGACTGACTGTCATTGAAATTCTTTTTGGCACATTGAGTTGCTTTGGGTTGATTGATGTTAACTTTAGCATTGGTCCTAATAATATATTTTGAACCTCTGATACTTCCCATATCTAGAATTTTTCAATTTGTAACATGTCAGATCATGAGCTTTCTAAGTATTAATTATGCAGAAATTAAAATTTTAGATGCAGTTTGGTGATCAATTTTTTATAAGTAGACACTGTAGGGCACACAGTAATAAACAAGGTATAGTTCCTGGCCTTAAGGAACTTAGACACTTAGACTTGTAGGTCAAACAGACATCTGTGGAAATGAGGAATACCTGGAATATGAGGTAGAATGTGATAAGTGTGACATGAGGGCACAAACAAATGACTATGTAAATGCAGAGCAGAAATTTTACTGTTCCTTGCTGAAACTGAATTACTGTTGTCTTGAGTTTTCCCTCCTGCCTTTTTGAGAACACTTAATTCTGTCTGTCCTGCTTTTCCACTCAGTCCTCTTTTAGTGATCACATATATCACCTAGCTGGTTTATATTCAGAGAATACGAATTTCTTTTAATAATAACCAAATATATGCATAATTAGGAAGATCCCCAGTGATACCAGAAAGAAAATAAGAAAATAAGATACGTGTAAGTGATTTTTTACATTAGTCTCTGATCTGTCTTACTGAATGCTACTCTGTATGCATTAGCAGAGATATTTGAGAGAAAATAAATCTTTTGAGGAATGATGTTTAAAAAAAAAGAAATTGTTGAAGTAGAGTCAAGATAGTATGATTTAATGTGAAAATAAAGTATAGGTTTCTGAATAAGAAAATATTACAAATCCTTTCCAGAAAGTGTTTAACTGGATTGTTCCATTATATTTGAATAAAAGTATGTAACACAGAAAATCGAGATGCTCATTTGTGACATCTTCTGATTGAGAGTTGTTTTCAATATGCTAAGAACAATTATAAATTAATTATCTCCTGCCAGAATGTAAACAGTTGAGTTGGGAGACTGTGTCACAATTAATCAGAGCTATGCATTGGACTGTATGCACAGCAGAGGGTGCTGTCTTTTCCATGCTAGAAATGGATCAGAGATGACCTGATCAGCCATATGTTATTTTCCTTGTTTCCAATGGGCCTATGTGAACTTTAACAGAAAACGTTTAAGCCATACATCATCCTGTGTGCTCATGTGAGCTTCCATGTAGTAGAATATTCAAATAACCCAGTTCTTAAAATTACTGCTTGGAAACTCTTGGGGCTTCTCACCGCAGATTGTGTGTGCATGAATTGTAGTGCATACAGCATGCACTAGTAATGAGTGATCTTTGTTTCTAATGACAGGGAATGTGAACACAGTATTATCACTAGTTCCTAAAATTAAGTTTGGAAATCATTCACATCAGGTTCTATTTACCTCTTATTTTAGGGAAGGCCATATTTGAAAAGGTCAGTATAGGTGGCCTAGGAACCCTGAAACTTCTGAGTAGTGTGTATTTTTTCTATAGAAAGAAGCTGAAATCTTTTGTTTTGATGATAGAGATAAAAATCATCAAATTATTACAAATCTTTTTCTCTTCACAATATTTCCAGGACATTACATCATGTTTTCTAGTTTCCTTTCACAATGTTTGCTGTTTCTCAATCCCCTGGCTTTAAAAGACTCAGTCTAGCTTTCATTATTAAGGTGATCACTTCCAAACAAAATGCTTTACCAAATATTTCTCTCTAGCTATCCCAGGTATCAAAGTCATCTATCTAACCTTCTACTTGAATGAACATCCATACTTCTTAACCTCTCCCTATCTTTATTTTTCTTTATAGCATGTAAAATGAACTGACATACAGTATATACTCATATCCATATATTTACCCATTTGAGTGTATATTTTTGTCTCCTCCCCCCCTCTAACCCGTTCAAATACAAATACCATGAGGATGGGTGTTTTTGTCTCTTTTGTCGACTTCTATATCCCCAGTACAAATAATAGTGTTTGTCACATAATAGGTACTCACTCTGTAAACAGTTATTGAATGAATAATCCACCTGTTGACCTACTCCAAAAATATTGAGGCATCTGTTTCATTTTTATATGTCATTTTTTACCAGTTTTCAGAAATAGAATCCTATTGCAAATCACATTGTCATCTAAGGACTTTAGAGCTTAGTTTGTTAAGAAGTTCAGGGAATAAGAATAATTCTTCAGCCTTTTGTTTTTAGGTTCTAAAAAGCTTCTATTACCTCAAGATCGCACATTTTCCTCTAAGTTTTCTTCTTTCAATATTGGCTTTTCAATGTTATCACTTCAACATCACTCAGCATCAGGGAAATGCAAATCAAAATCACACTGAGATACCATTTTACCCCAGTTAGAATGATTATTATCAAAAACACGGAGAACAACAAATGCTGGTGAGGATGCAGAGGAAGGGCAACCCTCCTACACTGTTGGTAGGATTGTAAATTGGTGCAACCATTAAGGAAAACGGTATGGAGATTCCTTAAACAACTTCAGATAGAACTGCCATATGATCCACAAATTCCACTCATGGGAAAGAAAATTATCATGTCAAAGGGATACCTGCACCTCATATTTATTGCAGCTCTATTTACAATGGTCAAGAGTTGGAACCAATCTAAATGTCCATCATCAGATGACTGGATAAGGAAAATGTGGTATATATATATACAATGAAATATTACTATGCCATAAAAATAAAATATTGCCATTTGCAGCAACATGGATGAACTTAGAGAAAATCATATTAAGTGAAATAATCTAGGCACAGAAAGAGAAATATATGTTCTAACTCACAAGCAGGAGCTAAAATTATAAAGATATAAATAAAAGAAAGAAAGATACAACAATAGTAATAACACATTCAACTTTCAAAAGGAGAACTGAGGTTACAAGGAGTGGGAAAGGGTGTAGAGGGAGGACCATGAATAGCACCATCAGTGTACATTGTTGTATATAATAATTATTCTGACTTGTGCATTGCATATTACACACAAGTATTGATATTCAACTCTGTACCCCACAGATATGTATAATCAGCTGTTACCATAAAAATAAATTAAAAAACATTTTAATCCAATTACAATAATTTTGTATACATTATAAAATATGAACAAGTTTAATTTACTCAAAAATGTAATTGTCAAAATTCCAGAACAAAATATTTTTTTATGGATTTACAATACACCCTTGGTATATATATTGTATTTTAGTTTATATTGGACTCTGTTACTTTCATTTCCATTCTGATCTTCCATATTCTGTTGGTTTTAAAGTGCATAAATTATTAAAATCATAAAATGTATTAAATTTATTAGGTATCATAAATCCTATCTTAATGTTATTTTAAATGACTTAATGCTATTTAATATAAAAATATTTTATATTTTAATATTGACTATATATTAGGCACAATTATAAATGCTTTAAATGGTTTATAACAACGAAGTTAATACTCAGGCCTCTACAAGGGGTATATTGTATCTATCTTAGCCAAAATAACAGTGATTCAGGTAACAAACTAAATTGCCCAAATCTGCACATCTACCAACTGAGAGAGCTGAAATTCTGTTTCTTTCTCAAAAGACCACACCCTGAAAAAAAATCTAGAAGTTAAAGCATCTGAGAATTTTACCTTTCAAAGAATGTATTTACTTTCAAGTCCCAGTTATGTTTCATGTATAACATAACAAATGATTTAATTTGTAATTTTTCACAGATTGGTGTGTTTTAAAGATTTTTCATATTTTTTTCTTTTTTTCTCCATGCAGGATTCAACCACAACCATATATAAGAAGAAAATATATCATCATTCATAAAGTGAATTATAAGGTAAAATTTAAAGTAAAGTATCTGTTATATTAAAAGTGTTGTCGAAATGTCAGCATTGTTTTCATACAGTTTATCTTAAAGATCTTTTATAGCTATACTGAGTTATGCAGAGATATGGTAGAGCAATTTTCTGTTTTAAAATCATTATTTAAAAAAATCAATTAGCCCATTATTTTTTCTAGTAAATTATTGAACTTTTTCTCATAGTCACACTTTTCAAATATCATAGAACCAGTAAATCTGCACTGATACTATGTTGATTTTTATAGGTGTTCCTAAATTTTCTTTAAAAGTCCATTCCAGAGAAATAACTGTTCCTGGCTATTAATCGTCATTTACCTGTGTAAACCTGTTTTATAGATAAGGCTCATTAAAACAAAATTGCTTATTTTTGAATAATAATTATGCTAGGTATGAATATTGAAACAGTTAATGATTGAAAGATAAAATATATTTTCTACCATTTTGGTGAGTGACTAATGATGTCTGCTTGCATAATGAAAACATCTGCTTGAGTACTTGAATTTCTCATCAAAAGATGAAATACAAGGAAACAAGACATGAGATCAAATGTACTATTTTAAGTTACATCGTATAAAGTACAATTCATCCCACATATTCTATGTAATTGCCTTACTTTTTAAATTAATATGCATTTATCTTATTAAATCCTACAAATGAAAAGTATTAAAATGTATGTTTCAAAACATCAGATATGTTCAAAGTCAATTTTTTTGTATTATACAATGTGCTTATTTTTAATTTGAAAATCAACACTAAATATGGTTTTGCTCTTTTCATGATATATTAATTGCAAAGCACCAACTACAAAAACTAAACCAAATTCTGTTCTACTCAATCCAAAGTTATAAGACTACAGTTTTCAAGTGTAGGTCCTTCCTGCCTCATCCCCACCATTTGCATGTTTCCTCAGTCCTCAGAATACTTCAACCTTGATCACATTTGAAATGCTTCCCAAGGTTAAGTTTTGTTGTCATATGGATTGAGAATGTTTCCAACTTGCAAACACATTTCTTATTTGATAATGCCTTTTGAATATAGGAATACATGGGAGTAAAAACAAATAAGATGTATAAACCACGTTATAAAAGATTTTGTGTCATACGTGGTTTAATTATTGTAATGATCAATCACTTTATTACAAATAAACACAACTTTACCTATTATCTTCTGTATACCTCGTCATTACAGGAAAAACACAGTGTGTTTGTGTGCATGTTTGTGAAAAACTTTGCACCAACTTTTATGCCCTAGGATGCAAGTTAAAAAAGAACAACTTTGAAAATTAAAATATTAATTCATAATTTATTATTAAATTATTCATGTTAAAATTTTACAGCACCGTCCTTAAGGCTGTAGGTAGCTGTAAACAGAATTATATTTACAGTGAATCATTTGTTCTGAATGCTAGAGTTAAATTCCATAGTGTAATTTCAGAAAAGGTTATAGTGGAGCTTGTAAAAATCACAAATTTTATCTCATAAGGTAAAAATTACACTGTTAATGTTTGCCCAAGTTTCTATGGATTTAGGTCAAGTTTACACAGAGTTGTATAACCATGTAAAGGAGAAGAATCTGGTACTGTTCACCTACTGAATTTATTCTAAATAAATTTGTCAGACTCCAAAATTATTGAAACATAAAAAAAAGAGCTGAAAAAGAGACTTTACACTAGTCGTATTTTTAAGTTGAGCCCTAACTATGTCCTTATATTGATTTTATATATTAAATCTCACTTAATCTTTGGCTCTTCTAAGTCATTCTTGAAACACTACTGTAAAATATAACGTTTTGAAGACATAAATATCAAGGTCTTTTAATGACTGAAGACAGACTTGGGGTTAATATCCTTGAAAACTGAAATTTTTACTACAACATTAGTTATGTTTGTATTTCTTATCTCAGTTTACATTCATTTCTGTTTTTTAAAAAATCTATAGTTTAGAGCCAGCAGTTTCTAAGTAAAGAATATAGGCTTACACTGTAAACAGAAGGATGTTTACACTTTACTGCTCTTCTGTAATTTATAATACTAAACCTTTCATCAAAGTTTTCTTCAGAAAGAATATTTTCAAGGAGGCATATTTCCAATTTAAATTAATAATTGATTTGTCTTCACAATAGAGTTCAAAGTATACCTGCTGATTTTTTAATCAAATAGAAACACAAAGTGTATTATGTTACACAATATTTAATAGTTGTTCCATAATGTTTAAAATTATTCCAAGTTTGGTAGGCAATAAAAATAAACAATTTGTACTTATTTAAATGAATGTGAATAAACAACCTATACAGATTTACACTCAACATTTACCCCAGGCCATTTTTGGTGTATTACTGATTTTTTTCAAAATAATTTTTGGAAAACCGCATTATGCATATTTGCTTCATTACATTAATGTTTACTTTTCCCATTTCTCTTCTCAAAAATGTGATTACTAATATACCTATTTTATATAGTTGATGTTAGAAAAAAAAGATAATTCATCTGCTGTATTTACTCAATAGTACTTTAGTTGTTTTTTTCGTTTATTTCCATGTGCCTTCCTTAGTTCAATAAGCATTACCTAAAAGATTATGTAAAGAAGCCAAGTAAATGTATTAATGAAGTAAATTTAATCAAGTAAACCAAAAACTTTATGCATGGCAAAAGGTAATAGACTGTAACTTCATAGTCCCTATTATTTGTTCAGTGCGTCCAGCAAATGACTGATGTTTGTAAACTCATTAACTTTTCAAAATTACCCTAAGATAAGGTGTGGTTATTTTCAGAAAAAACTGAATAAAATAAAAATGGTGTCATTTATAAGATGTTAGTTATTTTTTAAATATCAACTTAAACCAGTCATATTAAGTTCACCATTTGCTTACATTTGTATTCTTAAATAAAGAGGAATAAATATTGTCAAATGTTCCCAACAATTAGCATGGGACCTCTACCTGCACCTGGTCACTGGCATTGATTTGTTTTTCTGAGTTTGGTCTGAACTGGTAAAAGTTCTAGTTTCTAGTTAAAGTTGTTGGGATGTATGTATTCTGTTTCATAAACAAGTAATTCTGGAAAGGAGCATCAGAGTCATCTCCATTAGAGAGAAAAATGGTCCCCAACATTTGCTTCTGCTGTGGCTTGTCTGAGTGCAGGAGTCCACAGTAAGAAGACTGTGGGCCTCTGTCTCTGGGATGGACATTATTCTGCTGTCACATAACCTGGGAGAGTTATAAACACTTCTTATCCTTTGGGAGAAAAAGTCAAGCTGACAGTTTATGAGGAAGAATATGATTATGTACTTTCAAGTTTCTTGCACATTTGTTGATGAACAGCATTATTCATGTTGCTTAAAGTTATCCCTTTCACTTTCTCAACAGTGTCAGCTATCTGAAACATGTCTCATTGAAGAAATAACTCTGATTCAGTCTGCAATAAATCTATCAGCTCAATATTTCAAATCTCACCAAAGTCTTTGATTTCTTACAAAAACAACCTCATGAGAGGTTTTTTTTTTATCACACACTACATGTTTAATTTACATAAATCAATGGAAAACTAGTGTGTATTTATACATATTTATTATATTTTGGGGGGAGACTGCAAAGTAAAAGAATTGTCTTAAAAATGTGAATGTGTGTTAGAAGTATCATGTCTTCTTTCAGTTAATTGCAAATTTTTTCATAAATATCTTGTTTCTAAATATTCTACCACCTTTCATTTTAATTAAAATTCTTTATTCCTTTTCCTATTACTAATTATCTAAAAACCCGTATCTATTATTGAAAAGTGAGAGTGCCTAAATTCTTTGTTTTTGACTACTAGAATTGTCCTTTTCCAAGAAAACATATCTTTCATTCACCTATTACAGAACACCAATTCCTTTTTGCCTAGTCTGCTGTCTTCACAACTATAGTTAACTAACGGCATTTAGGAAAGTGTCCTTACCTTGCTTTTTATTATACCTTTCTGCTTCTGCTATTGGAACTCTGTTGAACACCAATTCCTTTTTGCCTAGTCTGCTGTCTTCACAACTATAGTTAACTAACGGCATTGAGGAAAGTGTCCTTACCTTGCTTTTTATTATACCTTTCTGCTTCTGCTATTGGAACTCTGTTCCCCTCAGGGTTAGTTGTCATTACTTGGCATAAGATAAGTTAGTAAATATCAATTTAATTGAACCTAAGAAGGAGAGTAGTGAAAGTTCAGTTTAACAGAATATATCTCCAAAAATACACACAGGGTTATCAGAAGCCAGAGGTTTAATGGGGAGGAGGTAGCCTCCTAACTCTTGATCCATTCCAAAATTAGCTTGTTGGATTAACACGTAATTAGACTGGATGGTTGAGGAAGCAATGACTGTGAAAGATTGAACTATGTGAGTATTTGATATGGCTCCAGTGGATGAGGGAATGAGGTGAAAGCCAGATGAAGGATGTCAGGGGCTGAGCTGAGCTCATGGAAAAGAGCTGAGATGTAAGTGATCAGAGTAGCTGACTAACCCACCATGTGATGTTTCCTTGATTAAAGAGTTCCCAAATGCCAGGTGTTTTTATTTTATGTGTGTTAATTATTGAATGCCCACAGGATTGGCATAATTGTATTTAATATTTAGAATAATCCAATTAAGCAGGTATTGTCTCCATTTTATTGATGAGGAAACTAAACCTGATTGATTGTGGGTCCTTCTGGAACCAACACTTTGCTCTTAACCATCGAGAATACAGGGGTGGATACAGTTTTATTCATCTAGTTATGTACCATGGTTGAGGCAGTCTGGTAATTAGAGCTATTGTTTTATTTGTAATTAGGGATCCATGATTATCACCTTTGGATTTTTACTTCGTGCTATCCTTTAAGTAAAATACTGGAACTCCTATTTCAAATTTCTTGAAAACACGCATGAAATCTTGTTTTTTTAATGCATTTTTTTCGGCCTGGAGTTTTTGTACTGAAACTAAACCTGATTGATTGTGGGTCCTTCTGGAACCAACACTTTGCTCTTAACCATCGGGAATACAAGGGTGGATACAGTTTTATTCATCTAGTTCTGTACCATGGTTGAGGCAGTCTGGTAATTAGAGCTATTGGTTTATTTGTAATTAGGGATCCATGATTATCACCTTTGGATTTTTACTTCGTGCTATCCTTT
>NW_007730740.1:325188-335329 GCF_000696425.1 Galeopterus variegatus | reverse complement strand
TTTATTTGTAATTAGGGATCCATGATTATCACCTTTGGATTTTTACTTCGTGCTATCCTTTAAGTAAAATACTGGAACTCCTATTTCAAATTTCTTGAAAACACGCATGAAATCTTGTTTTTTTAATGCATTTTTTTCGGCCTGGAGTTTTTGTACTTTTCATCAAATTCTCAATAGATCTGTGGCTAAAAAGGGTTTTGAGTAAATTAAAACAACAAAGGGATAGACAGAAGTCATACTGAAATATGGATCATTTGGAAAACACAGCTGTGTTTGTAAGCTGTTTTCTAATTACAGTATGCAATAATTGATATACACAAATAATGACGAAGTCACGCAAATAAAGTTTGTGTTATCTATCAGGATTTTTATAAGGCAGTTTTAGAACAGAAAAATATAGCCTCTATGCATATCTCTGACTTAATTGCTATGTGTTTAATTTGATGTTTTATAGAATTAACTCAAGGCCAAACTGTGTAGTAAGCACTTATTTGGACCTTTTTTATTTAGTACCGCTTTATAGATCTATGGATGGTATTTCCCATAATTCCATATTGCTGCTCCACCTGCCCCAGATTTGGGTAGTCATTCTCCAGCTCACTGTCAGGCATTACTGCCCCCCCCCCCCCCCCATTAAAACAAGGACGACAGTCACAGCATCTCATCATTGTGTCTTTTCCTTCAGGTCTTGTAAACCAAAAATAATAATAACATTGGATGTTGATACATTAGCTATGTGTTACTGTTTTCTTAAGATCTGTAACATATTGCAATTAAGATTCAAAGCTACTTAGACAGTAATTGGCAAAGATTGACACAGTACTAAGGATATCTGTGCTATAACAGGTTTCTGAAGGTTTTTATTATGTATTACATACCTACATGTTTTTTTTTTTTTTAATTAATGTGTGACATGGGTGTGTTTAAATAGGGAACAGTAACCTATCTAAAATCACATTATTTAACCTTATGGACATTTTTGAGTAATTGCAATGTCAGGCACTGTGCTGGGCACTGCAATGTAGGTTAATTACCTCTCTGAGTGTTCTCAATAATCTGATAAGATGGGTATTACTAACTCTATTTATTTAGAGAAGAGCTTATTAAACAAATTTATCTAGATCAAGTGGACCTTCACATTCAAGTTTTCTGACTGTAATTTTTGAACTTTTTCTCGATTCACAACTGCTTGTTTGGCATCTGTTCTGTTCATCTTCCCCATTTATGTGATTTCTATTTTGCCTCAAAAAATATAAATTGTTTTTGGTAACATTTGTCCTTGGATTCAAATACTGGCATATTTATGAGGATATAAAAATGTTTTAGAACCTCTTTTGATACAGCTTCACTTGTTTCAAACTAGAATACACTGCAGCATAATACCATCCATTTCAATATAATTGCAAAAATGCTGTATCCAGATTGTTTTGCACAAAGGTAAAATAATGTTTGGGAGCAAGTCTAGAGTGATTGTGGATTTTATTTATTAAGCCTATTGTGCAAGGATCAGAAAAGCCATTGTGCAGAACTGAAGACATATCTACTAACAAATAGCTGTTTAGTTCTGATTTAAGGCAAGTCCTGGGCACCAGTAAATCACTCAGGTAGACACCAAGTCAGAACATAAGATCTTTAAGTTTTGAGGTTTCTTGTCAGCTGTTGCTTTACAAAGACAAGATCAGACATTAAATCTCTTGCTTAAAGCCTGAATAAAGTAATCAGAAAAAAAAAAGAGTATACTTTTTTTATCTATCTTTTTGCCTTTTTGGGGGGAGGAGATCATTTACTAGGTTGTTTAGTTGGTTGGGTGAAGAGAAAAAGTCATTACAAGTGACAAAATGTATTTGATAATAAAATTATACATTATGTAAAAGTATGCACAATTCAAAGACATTGATGTTTTTCTTATTTCAGAAGCTTTGAAAAAAGTTTTCAAGTTAAAGCTTGCCTTGTAGAAAGAAATAGAAAATAGTCTCTCTTTTTCAATTTCATGGAAGAGTTTCTGTAGAATTTGTTTCATTTCTTCTTAAAAATGTTTGGAAGATTTAACCAGTGAAATAATCTATGTCTAAGTTTTCTTTGTGGTACTTTTAAAATACAAATTCAACTTGTTTAATAGATATTAGAGGAGGGAGGGGTCAAGATGGCAGAGTAGTCAGTTCCTGGTGTTGCTCTCTCCCAAAGAGTGACCAATTTGCAGCTTTTGAGGAGAACGAGAGGACTGGAAATCTGTGTTAGAACAGATAGGAGCCACCCGCCACGGGACCAAAGTTCAGGGTGCTCCCCATTTCCTAAAGAGACTTTAGAGCTTTAGTGCTTTGGGACCCACATGCCCCAAGCCTGCTGAGGAGAGAAGGCAGACAGGGTGGGGGTGGGACTTCCGGCAGAGGCTGTCCGTCTCCTTGAGTGACATGGGAAGCACAGGTTCCCAAGCCCTGAGCCCAACAAGCTGGTGAAGGCTGACAGGCTGGGACTTTTGGCCCAGGCTAGTTTCTGCTGTCCAGAAGCAGCCAATCCTTCAGGATCCAAACAATACATCAGGGTGAAACAAGTGAACTGTAATACCCCTGGCCATGATAACAAAACACCAAAGGAAAGAAACCAGAAATATGAAAAATCAAGAAAGTGCATCACCACCAAAGGAAATTAATAACTTATAAGTGCTAATTCCTATAGAACAGGAAGTCTTTGAAATGTCAGACAAGTAATTTACAGTAACTATTCTAAGGAAACTAAATGAGATACAAGAAAACTCAGTGAAACAACATAATGAAATGAGCAAAAATATACAGGATCTGAAAGAAGAAATGTACAAAGAAATCAATGCCTTGAAAAAGAATGTAGCTGAGCTTGTGGATCTGGAGGATTCATTTAACGAAATAAAAAATACAACGGAGAGTTTAACCAGCAGACTTGAACAAGCAGAAGAGAGAATTTCTGACCTCGAGGACAGGCTGTTTGAATTATCACAGGCATACCAGAAAAAAGAATTTTAAAAAAATTGAAGAAAATTTAAGAGAGACAACTGACAACTTTAAGCACTCAAGTATCTGAATCATGGGTATTCCAGAAGGGGAGGAAAAATGAAATGGCATTGAAAACATACTCAATGAGATAATAGCAGAAAACTTCCCAGGTATAGGGAAAGTCACAGATCCCCAGATTCAGGAAGCCCAAAGATCACCAAACACATTAAACCACAGAAAGTCCTCTCCAAGACATGTGATAATCAAACTGACAAAAATCAAAGACAAAGAGAGAATCTTAAAAGCTGCAAGAGAGAAGTGGCAAGTCACTTATAAGGGAGTCCCAATCAGAATAACATGAGACTTTTCATCAGAAACTCTAAAAGCCAGAAAAGAATGGAATGATATATTCAAAACACTAATTGACAAAAATTGCCAGCCAAGAATACTTTACCCAGCAAGGCTATCCTTCCAAAATGAAGGACAAATAGTATATTTCTCAGACAAACAAAAACTGCAGGAGTTCGCTACCACACAACCAGCCCTACAAGAAATTCTCAATGAAGTACTGGGTTTGATAAAACAAAAACAACCATCACTACCGTGAATACACAAGAAAGAACAACACCTGCCAGCAAAACAAAAGTGCTAACAAAAGAGAGATAAAATAGTTTATCTATCACCTCAAGAAACCAACAAATATAGAAGACAAACAGAAAATTTGAAAGAAAGGAACAAAATATACTTAAGACTTCTAAACAAATATCAGTATAATGCTAGGAATAAATCAACAACTTTCAATAATAACTCTGAATGTAAAGGGACTAAATTCCCTATTCAAAAGACACAGACTGACTGACTGAATTCAAAAGATGGACCCAACAATATGCTATCTTCAAGAGACTCACTTGACCTGTAAAGACACACTTAGACTAAGAGTGAAAGGATGGAGAAAGATATATCATGCAAGTAGAAATGAAAAATGAGCTGGAGTATCTATTCTTATATCAGATAAAACAGACTTAAAAGCAAAAACCATGAAAAGAGATAAAAATGGCCAATATATAATGATAAAAGTATCTATCCATCAAGAAGACACAACAATCATAAATGTGTATGCACCTAATGTCAGAGCAGCCGGATTTACAAAGAAAACACAATTAGATCTAAAGAAAGAAATAGACACTAACACCATAATAGTGGTGGCCCTCAACACCCCACTTTTATCATTGGACAGAAGATGTAGGCAAAAAATCAACAGAGAAACACAAGATATAAACAATATTTTAGACCAATTGGATTTGGCAGATATCTACAGAACATTCTACCAAACAACTTCAGAATATTCATTATTCTCATTAGCACATGGAACATTCTCCAGGATAGACCACATGTTAGGTCACAAGGCAAATCTCAACAAATACAAAAAAAATAATAATGGAATTATTCCATGTATTTTTTCTGAACACAATGGATTAAAATTAGAAATCAATAATAAATTAAACTCTGAAAACTATATAAACTCATGTAAATTAAACAGCATTCTACTTAATGAGATGTGGGTTCAAGAAGAAATTAAACAGGAAATCAAAAAAATTTCTTGAAACTAATGAAAATAAAGACATATCATACCAAAGCCTGTGGAATACTGAAAAAGCAATTTTAAGTGGGAAATTTATTGCATTAAATGCTTACTTCAGAAGAATAGAAAGATGGCAAATAAATAACCTACACTTCACCTTAAAGATCTGGAAAAACAAGAACAATCCAAACCTAAGGTTAGTAGACAGAAAAAAATAATTAAGATCAGAGCAGAACTAAATAAAATAGAAACATGAAAAACAATACAAAAGATCAATGAAACAAAAAGTTTGTTCTTTGAAAAGATTAATAAAATTGACAAACCATTAGCAAGACTAACTAAGAAAAGAAGAGAGAAGACCCAAATAACAAAAATTAGAAACAAAAAAGATGATATTACCCGAAATAACAAAAATTTCAAATAAAAAAAAGGTGAAATTACAACTGATACCTCAGAAATACAAGAAATCATTAGAGACTACTATACACAACTATATGCCAACAAATTTGAAAATCTGGAGGAAACGGAAAAATTTCTGGATGCATACAAGCTACCCAAACTGAAACAAGAATATATAGAAAATCTGAACAGACCTATGACAGTAAAAGTGATTGAAGCTGTTATCAGAGGCTGCCAACAAAGAAAAGTCCATGACCAGACAGGTTCACTGCAGAGTTCTACCAAATCTTCAAAGAGGAACAGATACCAATTCTCTACAAAGTATTCCAAAAGATTGAAATAGTGCCATTCTCATAAACTCATTCTATGAGGCATATATCACATTGATTCCAAAACCAGACAAAGATGCTTCAAAAATAGAAAACTACAGGCCAAAATCCTTGATAAATATAGATGCTAAAATCCTCATAAAATACTAGCTAACAGAATACAGCAACATATGTGGAAATTATACACCATGATCAAGTCGGATTCATCCCAGGGATGCAAGGTTGGTTCAACATATGTAAGTCAATAAATGTGATACACGACATTAATAAAAGCAAAGACAAAACCCACATGATCATCTCTACTGACACTGAAAAACCATTTGAGAAAATTCAACTCCTCTCATGATAAAGACTCTCTACCAGTTAGACATAGACAGAAAATATCTCAACATAATTAAAGCCGTATACGATAAGTCCAGTGCCAATATCATCCTTAAAAACAGGAATTAGACAAGGATGCCCACTCTCACCACTGCTATTCATCATAATGTTGGAAGTACTAGCCAGGGCAATCAGAGAAGAGAAGGAAATAAAGGGAATCCAGATTGGAAAGGATGAAGTCAAGTTGTCCCTTTTTGCAGATGGTATGATCCTATATATTGAACAGCCTAAAGCATCTTTAAAAAAATAAAAATAAAAAATAACTCCTAGAGTTGATAAACGATTTCAGCAAATTTGCAGGGTACAAAACAACACACAAAAATCAGTAGCATTTCTATACTACACCAGTGAAAATGCAGAAAAAGAAATCAAGAAAGCTAGCCCATGTACAGTAGCCACCAAAAAAATAAAATATTTAGGAATAAAGCTGACTGAGGATGTGAAAAACCTCTACAAAGAGAAATAAAATTGACAAACCATTAGAAAGACTAACTAAGAAAAGAAGACCGAAATAACAAAAATTTCAAATAAAAAAAGGTGAAATTACAACTGATACCTCAGAAATACAAGAAATCATTAGAGACTACTATACACAACTATATGCCAACAAATTTGAAAATCTGGAGGAAATGGAAAAATTTCTGGATGCATACAAGCTTCAAACTGAAACAAGAATATATAGAAAATCTGAATAGACCTATGACAGTAAAAGTGATTGAAGCTGTTATCAGAGGCTCCCAACAAAGAAAATTCCATGACCAGACAGGTTCACTGCAGAGTTCTACCAAATCTTCAAAGAGGAACAGAGGAACAATTCTCTACAAAGTATTCCAAAAGATTGAAATAGTGCCATTCTCATAAACTCATTCTATGAGGCATATATCACATTGATTCCAAAACCAAAGATGCTTCAAAAATAGAAAACTACCGGCCAAAATCCTTGATAAATATAGATGCTAAAATCCTCATAAAATACTAGCTAACAGAATACAGCAACATATATGGAAAATTATACACCATGATCAAGTCGGATTCATCCCAGGGATGCAAGGTTGGTTCAACATATGTAAATCAATAAATGTGATACACCACATTAATAAAAGCAAAGACAAAACCCACATGATCATCTCTACTGACACTGAAAAACCATTTGACAAAATTCAACTCCTCTCATGATAAAGACTCTCTACCAGTTAGGCATAGACAGAAAATATCTCAACATAATAAAAGCCATATACGATAAGCCCAGTGCCAATATCATCCTTAAAAACAGGAATTAGACAAGGATGCCCACTCTCACCACTGCTATTCATCATAATGTTGGAAGTACTAGCCAGGGCAATCAGAGAAGAGAAGGAAATAAAGGGAATCCAGATTGGAAAGGATGAAGTCAAGCTGTCCCTTTTTGCAGATGGTATGATCCTATATATTGAACAGCCTAAAGCATCTTTTAAAAAAATAAAAATAAAAAATAACTCCTAGAGTTGATAAACGATTTCAGCAAATTTGGAGGGTACAAAACAACACACAAAAATCAGTAGCATTTCTATACTCTACCAGTGAAAATGCAGAAAAAGAAATCAAGAAAGCTAGCCCATGTACAGTAGCCACCAAAAAAAATAAAATATTTAGGAATAAAGCTGACTGAGGATGTGAAAAACCTCTACAAAGAGAACTACAAACCACTGTTGAGAGAAATTAAAGAGGACAAAAGAAGATGGAAAGATATCCCATGCTCTTGGATTGGAAGAATTAACATTGTGAATATGTCCATATTACTCATAGTGATCTACAAATTCAATGTGATTGCCATCAAAATTCTGATGACATTTTTCTCTGAGATGGAAAAAGATATGCAGACATTCATATGGAACAACAAAAGTCCATGCATAGCCAAAGCAATCCTGAGCAAAAAATAAAGCTGACTGAGGATGTGAAAAACCTCTACAAAGAGAACTACAAACCACTGTTGAGAGAAATTAAAGAGGACAAAAGAAGATGGAAAGATATCCCATGCTCTTGGATTGGAAGAATTAACATTGTGAATATGTCCATATTACTCATAGTGATCTACAAATTCAATGCGATCACCATCAAAATTCTGATGACATTTTTCTCTGAGATGGAAAAAGATATGCAGACATTCATATGGAACAACAAAAGTCCATGCATAGCCAAAGCAATCCTGAGCAAAAAACATAAAGCTTGTGGCATAACACTACCTGACTTTAAACTATATTGCAAAGCTATAATAAACAAAACAGCATGGTACTAGCATAACAACAGACACACGGATAAACGGAACAGAATAGAGAACTCGGGAATTAACCCATATGCCTACAACCATCTGATCTTTGACAAAGTTAGCAAGTCTACCTAATGGGGAAGAGACTGCCTTTTCAACAAATGGTTTTGGGAAAACTGGATAATCATATGTAGGAGAATTAAAGTAGACTTTTATCTTTCATCATATACCAAAATCAAATCAAAGTGGATTAAATAATTAAAAATACTTACCAAAACAATAAATATACTTACTGAAACTCCTTAAATAAAACATAGAGGAAACACTCCAGGAAGTAGGAGTGGGTACAGAGTTCATGAATCAGACCCAAAAAAGCACAGGCAACTAAAGGTAAAATAAACAAATGGGATTATATCAAACTAAAATGCTTTTTCCCAGCAAAAGAAATAATCAACAGAGTAAAAAAACAACCAATAGAGTGGAAGAAAATATTTGCATAATGTACATCTGACAAAGGATTAAAATTCAGAATATATAAGGAACTCAAACAACTTTACAACTGAAAAGCAAATAACCCAATTAAAAAATGGGCCAAGGAGCTGAACAGACATTTCTCAAAGGAAGATGTATGAATAGCCAATAGACACATGAAAAAGTGCTCAGTATCACTCAACATCCAGGAAATGCAAATCAAAACCACACTGAGATACCATCTCACTCCAGTTAGGATAGCTAACATCCAAAAGACTGAGAACAATAAGTGCTGAAGAGGTTCTGGAGACAAAGAAACACTCATCCACAGTTGGTGGGGCTGAAATATGATGAAGCCTGTATGGAAAATGATATGGAGGTTCTTCAAACAATTACAGATAGATCTACCATATGACTCATCAATCCCACTACTGGGAATATACCCAGAGGAATGGAAATCATCATGCCAAAGGGATAACTGTACTCCAATGTTTATTGCAGCTCTATATACAATAGCCAAGAGCTGGAACCAGCCCAAAGGTCCATCATTTGATGAGTGGATAAGGAAACTGTGGTACACAATGGAATACTACTCTGATATAAAAATGAATAAAATCCTACGATTCACCACAATATGGATGGACTTAGAGAAAATTATATTAAGTGAAACAAGTCAGGCACTGAAAGAGAAATACCACGTTTTCACTTATTTGTGGGAGCTAAAAATTAATAAATAAATAAACACACAAACAAAGGGTGGGGGGAAGAAGACAGAATAACCACAGAAATTCCTTGAGCTATTTAAGCCAAGTGCACAGATATGATGGGGGGGGAGGGGAGAAGGGGGTGGAGAGGAACGGATAAAGGGGCATGAAAATCAAGTACAATGTATTTTGAGAATTAAAGTAAAATTAAATTAAATTTAAAAAATAAAAAAGAAATAAATAGGTATTAGACTATTAATTTCCTTAAATTTTTCTTCAGTGAACTTTGGTAGTTTGTGTTTTTCATGGAATCTGTCCATTTACTCTAAGTTGTTAAACTCACTGACATAAAATTGTTTGTTATTTATCTTTATTACCCTTTTAATACCTTTCAAAGATGTCACCTCTCTCATTGTTGATACTTGTCTTTGTTTCCCATTATTAACTTATTTACTGTATGTATGTATAACGTCTTTATTTTGCTTTAAACTTTGAAAAAAATATTTCTGGGTCTAGAATTCTTTTATTTATTTATTTATTTGCTTGTTTGTTTGTTTGTTTATTATTATTGGCATCTTCACCAGTACAAATCATAATCTTTCCCCATGCCCACTATCCAACCTGTCACTCCCCGCCATCTCTAGTGTACTTAGCTTTGTCCTCTCCTGTGAAAGTTCAATATATTATTGTGGTCTTTGTTTTCTTTCTTTCTATCATATTTCTTTCTACCTATCTTTCTTTCTTTCCTTAGAATTCTTAGTTGACTTTATTTCTTTCAGTACTTTAAAGACATTGCTCTAAAGGTTTCTAACAAGAAATCTGTTGCCGTCCTTTATCTTTGTTCCTCTTTAAGGAACACCTCTGCTTTATCTGACTGCTCTTAATGTTATCGTTATCGTACGTTTTCTGCAATTTGATAATATAGGTCTGGAGGCTTTATCCTCTATTCTCCCTCTCTGCAATGCAATGCAGGCCAGAAACTCTCTCAAGTTGTAGTTTTCTTCATGTTTCTTGTACCTGAGACATGTTGAGACTCTTCATCACTGATTTTATAATTTTCACCA
>NW_007730740.1:311825-325123 GCF_000696425.1 Galeopterus variegatus | reverse complement strand
TATGCACAGCAAGCTGCTTAAAGTTGTTGTACAGATTTGTTGTTGTTGTTAAATCCTGTTCTCTTTCTGGTTTTCATTTGGGATTTGTTTTAGTTCAGGTTGCTATAATAGATTGACTTAGATTGGGGGGTTTAACCGTGAAACATTTATTCCTCATGGTTTTGGAGCCTGGGAATTCTAAGATCAAGACACTAGCTGATTTGGTGTCTGCTGAGAGTCTGCATCCTGGTTTATATTTGGCCATCTTCTTGTATCTTTACAGCAAAATGATGGAAAACAGACAGAGGAAGCAAGCTCTCATGTCTCTTCTTAAAAGGGTATTAATCCCATTCATGATAACTCATGATCAGGAACACAGGTGTAGTTTATTACTCAGAATGCATCATTTAGAGAGAAAAGGATGGATAATGAAAAAAAAAACAAACGATTAAGATAAACAGAAAATTGGATGTTCAGTTTAAACCATAATGAGTAGGACTGTTAGAGGAGATGTTAGAATGTGACAGAAGAAATAATCAATGAGAAAACAAATAAGGGTTAAGCCCAGGTGTGTATGGGATGCTTGGATGATCCTACTTACCCAGTCTAGATCACCTTATTTAAGATGAGCTCACTCATGCCTCTGTTGTCATCCAGTGAGTTACCTGTGGGCTCACTGGTATAGTTGCCTCAACTGAAAGGACTCATTTTTGCTCCATCTGTTCTCTTATACCCTTGTAGAATGACAGGCTTGTTTTCATTGTGAATGTAGGAGAAAGACAGATAAACAGAGATAAAGAAGACTGGAAATGACCAAAGACTTCTGAGGCCTAAGTCATATCAGAAGCAACATCAGTTTCACCATATTTCATGGACCAAAATACACTCTAAGCCAGATCTGTTTCAAAAGGTGGATTAGTAGACTTTACATTTTGATAGGCAACACTGCAAAATTGCAATTTAATGATGAGGTTCAGGGGGAAGATGAGAATTATATTCATTTTTGCAATCTATCTACAACTAAGATTTTGCAGAATAGAAAAATAAAATACCAAATAGCCAGATTCATACTGGGAGCATACCCATTACCAGAAATTACTTTTGTACCACTTGTCCCCACCCAATTATCCCCTTCTTCCACTCCTTCCCCCCCTCCACTTCACTTTGTAGCCATAGGAATGTTCCCTCCCTCTGTTGGATCATGGCACTTCTGTGGTCTTTCTTTCCTTCCTTCCTTTCTCTCTTAGCTCTCACATATGAGTGACAATATGCGGTATTCATCCATCTGTGGTTTGCTTATTTCACTGAACATAAGTTTCTCCAGGCTCATCCATGTTGTTGCAAATGGGAGGATTTCATTCGTTTTTTATGGCAGAGTAGTATTCCTTAGTGTGTATATATATATATATATATATACCACAGTTTCCTTATCCAATCATCCATTGATGGATATTTAGGTTGGTTCCAAATCTTGGCTATTGTAAACAGAGCTGCGATGAACATGGGAGTGCAGGTATCTCTTTGACATGACATGATGATTTCCATTCCTCTGGATATAAACCCAGAAGAGAGATTGCTAGATCGTATGGAAGATCTATCTGTAGTTGTTTGAGAAACCTCCATACTGTTTACCAAAGTGGTTGTACTAATTTACAGTCCCACCAACAGTGCAGGAGTGTTCCCTTCTCTCCACACCCTTGCCAGCATTTGTTATTCACCGTCTTTTTGATTATAACCAGTCTGACTGGAGTGAGGTGGTATCTCAATGTGGTTTCAATTTGCATTTCCCTGATGACTAGTAATGTTGAGGATCTTTTCATGAATCTGTTGGCCATTTGTATGTTTTCCTTTGAAAAATGTCTATTCAGCTCTTTTGCCCATTTTTTAATTGGGACATTTGGGTTTTTTTTTTTACTGTATAGTTGCTTGAGTTCTATGTTTATTCTGGATATTAATCCCTTGTCTGATGCATAGTTAGCAAAAATTTTCTCCCACTCTGTAGGTTGTCTTTTCACTCTGTTGTTTTTTTTTTTTTTTACTGTATAGTTGCTTGAGTTCTATGTTTATTCTGGATATTAATCCCTGTCTGATGCATAGTTAGCAAAAATTTTCTCCCACTCTGTAGGTTGTCTTTTCACTCTGTTGATAGTTTCCTTTGCTATGCAGAAACTTTTTAGTTTAATAAATAATAATAAAAAAGATAAAGCAGAGGAGATGAAGAAGAAAAAGTCTGCTTATAAAAAAAAAATAAATAGCATGATACCAAGATTGTAGAAGAATACCAAGCTTGAATGCAACATAGAAAACAAATACATTTCTGAATATATTTTCTTAAAGTATACTGATAACCAAACAGAAATCCATTCTTAAAAAAGAAAAAAATCAGCAACTGCAGACATTGTATAAAATGAATGGTAATTTTTTCATGAGGAAAAAAAGAAAAAAACAGATGATAATAGAATGTTATTTACAGTACTAATGGCAGTCAATATTTGTCAGTGTAGAATATCTTTGTAGCAAAATTATCATTAAACAGCAATAGAGCAATAAGTAAAATTTCAAACAAAGAATTTTGCGTGATAGTCTCACTAAAAAAAATTAGAATGAAAGCAGTGCAAGATGCAAAGTGATTAAACTCATAAACCTGCAAACAATGGATGTAAAATTATTGCACATGTAAAATATATATATATATCACTAATATATAGTAAATATGTATTATTTTTTATAAGAATACATGTCTATAATAAAATATATAAAATATGAACATTAATTTGTATATATATATATATATTTAGATATATACAGAGCCAGGAAACTAGACAGAACTGAAATATTAGGTAGTGATATGAAGGATAAGCAAGCACAATTTGAGGAAAATGTTCCGTTTCTTAGAAGGAGCATAGAAATATTGATTAAGCTCAGAATTTTTAAAGTCAAGTCAACTAATCTGATCTGAATTCATTTACCTGTGACTGGCATCTACAAGATTTATATTCATTTCTACTGAAGAATCTGGTTGGCTATTTGACAATTACATACGTGTAAAATGTAAACTTTATAAACTGAAATGCAGTACTCTTTCTCAAAGCCAGAATTACAAATATAATAGTCTCATATTTCCCATAGTCATTTATTTTCCTTACATCAAGAACTTTAATTAATGTAGCATATGTAGATAAAGACCACTATCAAAGTGTAAAATAAATAATATAAAATATTTCAAAATAAAGGTTTTATTTTTCCTATCTTACCTGCTTAAAAAAACAAATATCTGTCTTCTTATCCGTGTAAGATATACCAATGTGGCATGTCTTTGTCTCAGTATAACCTAAATATATAGGTTGGGGTAAACTACATCCATTTGCTGTGGTGACTGCTACAAAGGAGGAAAAAAAAAAAAGACTGTTGATGGTAAAAACACAAAGTGGGCAGAAGTGTTTGAAGTTGCTCAGAACATAGAAAACTTTTTAAAAAATTTGGGATGCACATTCTAAAGTAACTGAAAATAACTTTAATGGCACATTGACAATGCTCAATAACTGTAATTTAAATGTAATTAGACACTGATTTTGTTTCTTTTCCCACATCTCATTTAGGTATGTATAATAATGATGTTTATTTCAAATAAGTAGGTTTAGCTTTTACTCTTCAAGAACCCATTGTCTGAGGATTTATGTTCATAAATAATGAAACATATAGATCATTTGTGACAGTAAGAAAAATAATCAGATTGAATCTTCAAATTGCCTTCTTCTCTGAGCCACAGTCTGCAAGCAAAGGTCACCTATAGAGTCCTTCTTTAAAAAAATAAAATAAAATAAAATAAAGGAATGATTCTTATATTTTAATTAAATCTGAATCAATTTATAATTGCTTTGTTTTGCTATTTCTTAAGGATATTGAATATTCTTGTGTTCATGATGTTTGGTAAAAAAAAAAACAGAATAATTTGTGTTTATTTTTTTAAATTAGCAAATTATTGTTTTTACTCTTCATATTCTAGTATCTATTATTTTTTGACAATATAAATATATTTGTTGTAGCTTAAAAAGTTACTGCTATTACTGTAATTTTAATTTTTACAATGTATCCATAGATTAAAATTATGATATATTATATTGAAAAATATTCTATTGTCCTAATATGAAATAAATGCCAAAATTATTTTTATATACTATCAATAAGCATTAGTCTGAAAATCAGAGCACATCTTTCTGCTACTATGCAGCTTTTTAAACTCTGAAGACCATATAATGTCCTTGGACCTTATTTCAAAATTTGTAAAATGAGGTTATCAAGCAGTATGTAAGGTGACTTGAACCTACATGTTTGGGCTCTTCATGAATTTTGTTGAATTTTGATCATTCAATTGCCACTAGGGGGAACTAAACCCCCAAAAGTTTGAATTTGAATTTTTTTTTTAAAGATTATAAAATTATAAAATTTATCATTTATATTCAATTTAATGTTATTTTGTATATGAAAGATATTTTAACAATTGACAGCAATGGTCATGGATTTATGGAACATCATGTCTACCGATACCATGAAACAACCTGAATATGATCCCAATAACTTGTTGGGCCTGTGTTAATGACCTACTGTAAAGTGCATTGAATAATCGCTTCATGTGAGTGATAAGAGTTTTAACACCTTTTAGTACTTTTCTCACTTCCTTTCCCATTTTTTAAATTGCATTTGTAATTTGATTTTCCAATAAATGTTTAGGCTGCTAAGACTGTCTAATTATTTCCCTCTTCTATTTGTTGAGAGAAATAAGATGAATTTTTGAAATCTTTGCTATATTATATTTCAATGTAATAGAAAATAAGACAACTTATTCCAGAAGACTTGGAATGACCACTCTATTAAATTGAATAAACTGAAATGACCAGGAAGAATGCAGTTGAAATGTAATTTCTCCACAAATTAATAAAAAAATAATAATAAAAATCTGTACATACATGAAATGAAGGCATATGTGTATTATATGAGCAAAACAAGAGATATCTAGTAATAGCTGAATAAATTGCTGGGGCTAACAGGGTGGTCATCAGTTAGCAATGGAAAACTAGAGTTTATTTTTATTTGCAACCAACAAAATGGCTTAGTCAGAAATAAATACCTATATTAGAAAGCTCAGATTTTCTGGTTCCTGAGGTAAAGATATCAAATTGTGTTTCAGTTGAATGTCAAAGGAACAGGAAAAAAATTGGTTTGGAGACTATATTGTAAATTGGTGTAAATATTTTATTGGCCCAGAGTGATCAATTCCATTTACTAGGTCCTGTAAGACTTTAGTGTATAATGGAGGACCATGTCCAAGATGCCCTGATTTATAGTGTAGTGGGTCTGAGTCTCCCACATTGATCCACAAAGGGCTTTCTATTATGCACATGAAAATTACCAGTAGAGACATGAATAGAATGTATTATTCCTAATGAATGGAACATCATATACCCTGGATTATTAAAAATACTTTGTATCTAATGAATTTAGAAAAACTCATTAGTTCTATTTTCCATTTATAAAAAAGCAAAACAGGTATGGCAAAATAGATGGTTAGAACTGCAAAGCCTGGAAACTAACCAGACTCTATCCTCATTCAGAGCTAAGTACTGCAAATAATAAACCTTAATGTGCTGGGTTCTACAGATAATAAGTAATGGAAGGAACAGTACAATCATATTATTATTTTACAATGCTCCTCTCAAAACAGAATCTGGGACACTATGCAAGGAACAAACAAAAATTATACCGATCTGGGCTTTTTGCCCAGAAATACAACCACACAAAAGTATACATAACTAAGGGAGGGGAAAAAATCTAATCCAAAGAAAAGACAGTTGGAGAGAAAAAGAAAAAAAAAAAAAAAAACTAGAGAATTAAAAAAAAATGTTTTAATTAAAACTATTAGGAAATCTGATAGGATGTATTTGTATATATCTAATCCAAAGAAAAGACAGTTGGAGAGAAAAAGAAAAAAAAAAAAAACTAGTGAATTAAAAAAAAATGTTTTAATTAAAACTATTAGGAAATCTGATAGGATGTATTTGTATATTATTGATAAGAAATAAAAGATACGGTTACTGAAATAGAAAAATAACTCTTTCAGTGAAAAATAATAGTTCTAAGATAACCTATTTAGTGGACTAAATCATTTTTTTATGGTAACCAGAAAATATCAGTAATAGAGCAAGTATTGTTGAATTCCTGGCCTTGACTTTTAGCTGAAATAACCCCTGATTTTTTATGGAAGAGCTTGGGCAGAAGACCTTCCAATGTGATAATCCTAATCAGTACATGTTTTAAGGTTGTGGGGCTTTGTGGTGATTGAGAATGTTCGATAAAACAGAACATTAAATTGCTTAGGTGAGTTTTATGTGAAGTCTACAATACAAGAATAAGACTCTTTTGCTGATTTCAGGAAATAACATGTGATTCTAAATTCTGAGCTAATTTTTAATCAACAATCTGATATTATATAATCGTATGTAAAATTAAGTCTTCAGGGTCTTGACAACTTTTTTTTCTTTGTCTGACCAAAGTCTTTAATGAGTGACAGACTTTTAATGTGCCCCAGGTTTATTCTCTCCCATATTCCCATTGGCATATTCCCTATAGGCACAAAAATGAAGTAGAAAAGACATCATAACTACAAAAATATTAATCAATTGTCAGTCGAACAATGTATCAGTCTCTGCCTCCAACTGTATATGAATATGAATTGACCTAACTTAAGCTACCTTAAGTGCATGGTCTACAGCAGAGCCTGTGACTATGAAGCTGATGCAAATGACTGTTGACCATCCCTCTACTATCAAGGAGGTTTTGGCTGAATCTTATTCCGTTGTTTATATATACACCACATTTTCTTTATTAATTCATCTACTGATGGATAATAAAAAGAAGGAAATACTGTCATTTGTGTTAATATGAATGAGCCGGGAGGATATTATGTTAAGTGAAATAAACCAGGCACCGAAAGACAAATACTACACGATATCACTCATTTGTGGAATCTAAAAAAAGTTGATCTTACAAAAGTACAGAATATAAAATAGTGGTTACTAGGGGCTAGGGTGGTTGAGGCGGGGCGAGTTGGGAGAAGTTGGTCCAAAGATAAAAAAATTAAGTTAGATATGAGGAGTAAGTTCAAGGGGACTATTGTACAACATGATGACTGCAGTTGATAACAATATATTGTATTAAAAAATTACTAAGAGAGTGGACACGAAGTAAAATGATGTGTGAGGTGATACACACCTGGTCACACAGTACTTCTCTTCTATTTTGAAGACAAAATTTTTAGCCAAAATAAATGTTCAGGGGGAAGGGTATGTTCAAAAGATTGATAAGAATTGACCAGAAAGGTAGGGGGGAAAAAAGAAAATAAAAGAAAAAAAAAAAGGAAACAGAACTTTTGCTACTGAAGTCAAGAACAGAGAGTGTTTCCAGGAAGGGTATTGGGTCAACACAGTCAAGTATTGTAGAAAAGTAAAGACAGACATGTGATTGATACACTCTGGATTTAACATAAACAAATTAATTGAATATCTTAGAAATGTGATGTTAGTTGAACGGTGAGGATGTTAAACCATACTGTAATAGACTGAGGAATGGACAGAAAATAAAACAGAAGGAGTGATGCCTGTGGGAGAGAAGAGAGAAGCTGCTGCAGACAAATGGGGGACTGAGAACATGTGTGTTTGCTTGGACTTGCTAGGTTAGAGGGAAGAGATCGGAATACTTTTAAAAACACTAATAGAGGCCAGTGGGAAAAGGTTGAACTTATCGGAAAGAAAGAAAAGAATTGGTTTTGTAGATTTCAGAGAGGTGAATAAAATGATTCAAAGCATAGCTGGACTTGCTAGGTTAGAGGGAAGAGATCGGAATACTTTTAAAAACACTAATAGAGGCCAGTGGGAAAAGGTTGAACTTATCGGGAAGAAAGAAAAGAATTGGTTTTGTAGATTTCAGAGAGGTGAATAAAATGATTCAAAGCATAGTAGAATGATCAATCTTAGAGAGGATATGGGTAAAGAAAGTATAGGTTAAGGTAGATACTGTTAAATTTGTGTAAGTTGGGCAAGGGTTGACTCTTGAATCCTAAACACTTCTAATGTCTTTATGAAATAGATGAACAGCCCTGTGCTGGTCATAGGTGAGCACACACTTGGTGAGGACATTTGTCGAAAGTAGAAGAGCACTGAAATAAACTCTGAGAACAGTTGGACAGAAAGCTGTCTAAGGAAGTAGAATATTTCAGCACACTTTTAAAGCCAATGTGAGGTTAAAAAACAAATTTGCAAATGGAAATTGACCCTATTCAGAATTTGTGTGAATTTTATCAATCATGATAAAAAATTGAAATGTAAAAGTCATGAAAATAGAATATTGACTACATCGAGGGTCATTTAAGGGAGGAGATGCATAAAAGGAGATGCATATGTTGGTGATATTGGCAGGAGTGGGGTTGGATCTCACCAATGATGGGATTTTTATTTGGATAAAAAGAGAGCTTTCACAATAGGAAGCTGTTATACAGAAAGAAAATGTGTGGGTCAAGGGATTAGAATGTGAATGAGTAACACAATATTCACACTGGGAGGAGCAGAGTGAGTGAGACATTGACAATTGCTATGTCCAACCAGTGTTTTGAATATAAGAGTTTAAAGCTCTTAGAAGAGGCTAAGGAAAGAATGCATTTATAGGTGTGTATGGAGAAGTGTGGTGGAAATTTAGTTAAAATCAAGAGAGTGACTGAGAATGGATATGCCGAAGAGAACATTGAAGAGCAGTGGATCCAGGGAAGAGGACATACGGAAACATTGTTTTAAAGTGTCAGGTTGGTAAAGTAAGTAGTTTCAGTGGGTTCTGAGGGCAGAAGCCAGAAAGTAAAGAGTAAATGGAGAATTCGAGTTACATATAAAAAGGTAAAACATTCTTCCAGAAGAAAAGATGAAATAGATGGTAAAGGTTAGAAAGGATACAGAATGAAGAAAAATTTATTTTATGTGTTTATTTTTTGGCATGGATAGTCTCAGGCTCCAGGGAAACCATCAAGTTATTAGTGGTGAGGAAGACTGACTATTTGAGAGAGAGATAGTATAAATGATTGGACAAGATAGTAAAGAAGAGACCTGAAGCATCTCTGGGGGAAGGAGTGACATTTAAAGGAAGAGGTACATCCTTTCAATGAGATCTCAAGGGAGAAGATATAATTCAACCATATTGGAAATATTTGCTCATGTCTTCAGACAGTGAATTAACACATGTAATATCAGTACCATACTTTTGGGACTTCGACACATTTTCATAAGTTATCTCATGTACAACTTTTTAAAATTATGGAACATGCATAACTTGTCTCTCTATTCATATTCTAAGATTAATGAAGAAAATATCCCAGAATGAATCAATACTAATTTCCAAAGTGTGTAATATGGTGCCTTCACATACAAATATTAGATATTTTATAAATGTTTTAGATTAATTAATTTAATATCAAAAAAGAATATTCAGCATGCATATCTGATTCAAAGACTTGACTTTGTGGCCAAGCCCGTGGTGCACTCGGGAGAGTGCAGCACTGGGAGCACAGCGGCGCTCCCGCCGTGGGTTCGGATCCTATATAGGGATGACCGGTGCAGTCACAGCGCTCACTGGCTGAGCGCGGTGTGGCCAGTCTCAAAAAGGCCAAAAAAAAAAAAAAATAGACTTGACTTTGCATCTGAGTGTTAAGTACAGTTATTAGATGACTGGTTTAAAAATATACAGAATTATTAAGAGATAATTCAAAAAGTTTGTGGAAAATAGAATTAAACTTTAGTACAAGTCTTTCCATGAACTTCTTGAAGTATCTTTGTATGTTGATTTTTTTATTGAAATAGTCTTGACTTATATTTAACTTAGGATAAATTATGTGATGTTTTTGCTTTCTGGATTTTATCTGTAATAGAATCTACTAACAAATCATTATAAAATAGATAAAAAAGTTTACAATATAGGTAAGGATACATAGTTACAGGGATCATTTTCAGATAATTAAACTTACTAAATTTACTACAACACATATTCTTAATATATTATAAAAGAAAAAAATAAATTAACCACCTGAGTAACTATATTTCAGTAAAATTTGTATCTAAAATCTGTCTTCTATGCTGACACTTACTATAAAAACTTAGATATCTCCAGTGGCTTGAGTATGTGTACATATATATTTTTTTGCAGCTGGCCAGTACAGGTATCCAAACCCATGACCCTGATATTAGAAAGCTGCGCTCTAACCAACTGAGCTAATTGGCCAGCCTATGAGTATATATTTTTAAGTAATATATATTTCTTCATTATGGTAGTAAATAATTCTGCCACTTTATAACAACTTATGATTTTTATAGTTATTTAAGGAACTATAAATTGTTATATGTTTAGTATTAATGTCTTAGTTTATAAAAAGTCTGTGCAATAAGAAAACAATCTGATTTTTTTAAAAAAAAGCAATTTTAGAGTGTCTATATTTAGAGCCTTTTTACTTTCATGTTTTAAAATTGAATATTCCTGAAAATGATCATTTCAGTGTTGAAAAGTCTTCCATCAACTCTATCAAGAAACTAAATGTTATAGTTGCAATATATCTATGGCATAAGTAACATCAATATAGAAGTGAATCATTTGAACAAACAATATATTAGTGAAGTTAACATATTGTTCATTTTCTTTTAATTACGGTAATAACCCAAGATCACTTTGTAGTTGATACTTTGATTGTCAGATATAATTTGGATCTTATTCATGACAGTGACACCTTATTACAACTGATGTTTTATACACTTTCACTTAAAATATTTCATTTAGTTGGTGTGCATGAATCTAAAACTATTCTTTTAAGGATGAGATTTTTGCTTTCCAAAGGATAGTGTGTTTATTTGTGTGTATATGTGAAACTTGCTTTTTTCTTTAACATTTTCTTCCAGTTGCCTTTAAAAAAAATTATTCAGGCTCAAATGCTTATTGACTCCAGATATGTAACTTATGTATAATATTTTATTGTATTAGTTTAATCCAGTATGGCTCAATTCCTTTATTTTTCTCTCATCACTTCCTGCAAACATTTTCCTGTCATATCATTGTCCCTCCCCCTGGAGGACCATGGACAGATCCCACAGCCTTCCATTTATTTACAACTAAAACATTTCTTTATAGCAATAATGACTCCCTTTCAGATATTTCCTAGTTCCCCCTACTCCAGCTTAAAACATTTATAATTCAAATCCATTTGCCCTAATGAAAAAATTACCTTCAAGGTAGTTCAAGCCATGATACTTTTTGTAGGCATCTGTTTTGCCCCAGGAACCTCACTAATTCTTTCCACATCAAATACATGTTGTCTTGTAGCTGCTGCTTCTCTAAGACTTGACATCACATTTAACTCCAATGAACCCCTACCAACTTCAGAATTCTCCAGAAATGAAGAAAGCCCCCAAGTTCAAGTTTCTTCCTGCTCACTAGTCTTTAAAAAAAACTCATGCCAAGCCCTTTCCAACATCTTGTTTTCTCTGCTGTTAGGTACTGTAGTGATCCTATCAATTTCTACAACACAGCAAGTTTTCAGTGTGTGTGTGTGTGTGTGTGTGTGTGTGTGTGTGTGGTGGGAGGTAGTATTATATTATGTAAATATAAAGGGTTTTCTTATCCATTTTTTTTTACGTAGAGAGTTGATTGTGCACCCATTTATTTGTTCAACAAATATTCATTAAGTGCTTTATTCCAGGCATTTTTCCTGGACATGAGAATACATAAACAGTGAAAAGAACAAAGTCAATATTGTGTTCCTTCGGTGAAGATTGTCTTCTTCTTGTGAGAGACAAACAGTAAGTTAGAGAAGATGATAAAGCTGTGAAGGAAAAATAACATAATGTAAGAAAAATGGTAGACAGTGACTTCATGGCCACATATAATACTTGGATTACCAGGAAAGATTTCATTGATGTGGTGAGCTTTGAACAGTGACTTGAGGAGAGTGAGAGAAAGAGCTACTAAAACAGCAGAAGAAAGAGGCTTTATTCTGAAGGTTTCTTCTTTCTTACATTTGTATTTAAGTAGCAGCTAGAAGAACTTGGATAGGGCTAAGGGCAGAGAGCAGGGAGGGAAGAAAGAGAGAATGAAATCAGAGAGAAAGTGTAAATATAAATGTATGTTTATATATTAGAGTGTGTGAAACAAAATATTCAAAAAATATCCGTTTTTCTAGTGAATGGTGTATGATCGTTTAAAAATGAACTCTTGCAAATTAGAAAAAATAAAATTACTATGGAAACTTCCTGGCAAGCTTTTATATCATAATTTGAAGCATTCCTCAAGTCAGTAAAAAGAGAAACACTGTTCATTCTTTAATTAATAAGAATGCATTTCATTATGTCAGCAAAGTTTTAACCAAAAAGCATGTGAATAGAATAGATTTAGCAGAAAATAGCAAATCAATATCATTGAGAGCTTATCAAGTACAAATTGATTTTGCAATAAATAAGATAATAAAATAAAATGGGTAAAAAAGTCTAGGATTCTGATAGCCAAAATCCAAGCTGTCTTAATGGTGCATGCTTATATAACCATTAACGACATGTTCATGTTATGAATGTGGTTTTAAATCTAAAAATGTAAAAAACAATATGGATATTAAGACAGAAGGTCCCCTCTTTGATAAGAATACTGAATACAATAATATTTTACAATGACTTAACACGGAATAATATAATCTGCTCTATTACAAAATAGCCATAGAGTTTTCTATTATCATGAAAAATATGAGCCTCTTAAATATCTGTGTTTGATGATTAAATGCTTGACCTATATTTCTAAGAACAAGACTGAGGCAACTATCTGCCAAAGTAATTTTATATGTTCAAAATAGGAACTAGTTTTCAGAGAATCTGAAAGTCATAAGGGCCTGGTTTAAAGACACCTCAATTTATTTCCTGTGACAGTGACTCTTCTGCAATTTCAAATGAGAAGGGAAAAGAGAAAATGTTCATTGTTTCACTAAGACTTAATAAAAAAGGGGAAGCAAAATTTTCTCAAGAATCATGATTTTTATCATTCAAATAGAAGTTCTGTTAACTCTGTAACTTTCTCATCCAGAAATCACAAGAGACATATTTCTAATTTTATACAATAAATCCCCTACATTAAATGGCCATCAAGAAGTTTGATTAAAAGTTTATTTTATCAGATGAATTATTTACATTACCACAATAAATCTAGAAGAAAATATTATTATTATCATTATTATTATTTTGGCAAAAGTAGAAAGC
>NW_007730740.1:309979-311689 GCF_000696425.1 Galeopterus variegatus | reverse complement strand
TTACTTCTGGTTGACTTTGTTAGAGGAATAAACCTGGGAGGCTAAGTCATGATTTTTTGTTAGTTTGTTTGTTTGTTTTGTTTTGTTTTGTTTTTTTTGCTCTCAAATCAAACTCTCAGTTATATAGTTGGCCAGCACACTACTAGGGAAAAGAAAAAAAAAAAAAAAAAGGATGGCTATAATTTTTGGAAACCAAAATAAGTAAAGTTAAATCTCAATTCTAGAATATGTAATATTTCATGCTCCCTCTTTGTGACTTTTTTTGTTTTTCCTACTTTTATCCAGGTTGTTTATGCTTCAGCTAAGGGAAGAGAGATCTACATTTCTGTTTTTATTTATCTTATTTCTAGAAGCCACATTGGTTAGGAGTCTTGCTAGAAAGTCACAATTCCTGAGATAAAATACTAGCTTTGCTATATACAACATATATATTTTGGACAAGTTTTTATACAACTTTGTGTTTCCTTTTTCTTGTCTGTACAATGAGGATAATCATACTACCTATAGTATAAAGATATTGGGAGGATTAAATGAATTTATAAAGATATTAAAATGATTTGTGATTGGTATTAGTTTTGTGTGTGTGTAAAGTGTAATTAGAATTTTTGTTTAAACAAAAAGTTGCAGTGACCTCCTTCATCCTTTTTATATCTTCATCCTTTTTATCTTCCTGTTGGCATCTGCATGGCCTAGAAGGTATGGCATAGATCCCACTGAACACACTTCTTGGCTTCATGGCCTTCTACTCCTATGATGAGAAGTGTTGCCCTAGAATAGGGCCAGACCCATTTTCTCTAATCCAAGGTGGTCCAGGGCAGAGCAGCTCCTGGCCAGGTGTGAGGGTGGGACTGGTGATGCAGCTTTGACAGAGCATTGATAAATAAAAGAGAGACATTCAAGACAAATAGAAAAGTAAGAATGGAAGCACAACTGAACAACTGAGGTAGGTCTAACTAAGGAAGATTGAATACTTCAACCTGATTTTAATTTGAGCTCCATATATGCTATAAATGTAGTAAAAAACGCTAGTGGTTAATGCAGCAAGACTGTAAAATAAAATGATTGATTTTAGTTGTTTTGTTTTGTGGTTGTTCTTGATGCTTCTTCTGCTGTTGTTGATTTTCCTGACAGAAGGACAGGAAAGTATCTCCAGGCAAGCATTGGAGATATTTGCTGGGAGATGCAGGAAGATCAAAGAGATTGTAAAATTTTATAAAAAGATTATAAAATCTTATGGGCAATCATATTAAGAGATTAAATTCAGATAGTCACATTACTAATGGAAAGAAAGAAAATAATAGTGACGTATTTCTGTATAATAATGAACAAGGAGTAAGTTTTTGAAATCTATACTGTTTTTTGAGACATTAGTTGTCAGTCTTCAGCGAACTTTATTTATGGAGGCTACTTTTAGGCAGTTTATCACTGACTGTGAAATCAACGGTAATTTTAAAGAAGATTTTATATATAATTAAACATAAACTATGCTATAATGATGCAATTCTAGATAAATAAACATCTGTTTATCAAATCCACTTTTATTATTTTTTATCAAACGGATAATTTTATATCAATATGTATATTTTCATACTAAAAACATAATAGTCATAACTCATTTTACAGAATGTGTAACCTTGAAATATTTTGTGGAAAAAAAGGGTTAGAAGTATACAGAGAACTAGACAGTAATAATAATTGTAAAATATTATA
>NW_007730740.1:307477-308196 GCF_000696425.1 Galeopterus variegatus | reverse complement strand
TTTTTTTTTTTTTTTTTTTTTTTTTTTTGGTCTTTGGTTATATTAGTGTTCCAGTAAATTTCACAGCATCTCTAGGCCTAATATCCAATAGTTCTGTTCATAAATGAAGCAGGTCTCAACAATCTAGGAGTTGCAAATTCTTAGGTTTCTTACAGATGCCCCTGTGTTTCCCTCAAAGTTTAACATGTCCTGGGGTGCTTCCCTCTGCAAATTCACTGTGGTGTTCTAGGGAAGCTCAGGACACAGTTGCAGGCATAACGATACGACTAGAAGCGTATATAACTAGATTAATATAATAGCCTCCTTATTGCACATTCTGTCCTCAAGTTTTAAATCTAATCCACATTTATATCCAGTGCCCTGGTAAATATTTTTGCATTATGCTACCTTCTTGTAGTATTATCTATAATAACTTCCCAGTGATTCTGGAATTAAGTTCAAACATTTTCCCATTTCATTGGATTGCTTCTAAGCTCCCAAATGCGTTGCCAATGCTTGCTTTTGCATATCTCCCTGTGACTCAGGCCAGCATTTTAATTGTCTCTGAAGCTCTCCTTGATTATTTTATTCTCTGCACTTCTCTTTTATGAAATATGCTTCTCTGTCTGTCCTTCCTAGTCATATAATAGCTGTATAATGGCAAGGTCAAGTTCTACCTGATCTAGATATTTTAGTTGCTTAACATATTCTATTATTTACTTTTTCCAGCAGAAAAAAAA
>NW_007730740.1:293085-307035 GCF_000696425.1 Galeopterus variegatus | reverse complement strand
AAAAAAAAGAAAAAGTAAAAGAAATTATCCTAATTTTCATTAATGTATGTTTCTTTTTTTATCATGTAATAATTATTGATTTTTGTATGGAGCTATTTTCCATTTTGGAAACCAAAGGGTTAGTATGATCTTATACACATGCAAAGTATTAAATAAATACTGAATTAGCAAAATAATCTTAAATCTTTGCATTCAGTACTACCTCGTATACATATGCATGTGTTTTGAATTCACTAGTGTTATGAATTGAAGTGTGTCTGGCAAAAAGTTATGTTGCAGTCCTAACCACCAGGAAATGTGAATGTCACCTTATTTTGAAATAAAATCTTTTCCGATGTAATCAAGTTAGGATGACAACATTAGAGTGTGTCCTGATTCAGTATGAACGATGTCCTTATAAGAAGAGAAAAACACATAAAGACAGACACACAAGGAGAAAACAGCTATGTGAAGACAGAGGCAGATATTGGAGTGATGCGTCTGTAAAACAAAAATGCCAAGGATTGCTGGCAAATGCCAGAATCTAGAAGAGGCAAGGAAAAATTTTCACATGCAGGCTTCAGAGGGGTTTTGGCTCTTCTGACACCTTGATTCCAGAGTTCTAGACTACATAATTGTGAGACAATAAATTTCTGTTGTTTTAAGTCATCCCTTTGTCATACGTTATTACAACAGCCCTATGAAGCTGATATAATTAGGATAGAGGGAAATAACAAAAATAAAAGTTATATTTCAAATCATGAGGGAAAATGATTTTATAGTTTAATGAATCCATTGTAACCATCTGTGATTTCTTGCTTGATTTGGAATACCAGAAGTGACTAATAATAATTATCAGCATTTGTTTGGTACTACTAGTTTACAAAACATTTCAATTGCAGTGTTTCATGGAATGCTGAGTGCTACATGGCATGTCACATAAGGCAAGTGTTATCCTTTTGGCATGTGAGTGGGGAAGTTTTAATATACAGATATATGTATTCAAACCACTTATTCCTTCTGAAACTTATACAGTATGTAAGCAAAAGAGCCAGCAATTACATTCTGATTGCTAATTCGATGTTAAATGTTCTATCCACTATGCCGCAAAGTCTGACATTTTCTAAGCATAGATTTAATTTCCTTGATTCTTATCATTGACTGAAAAGTGAAAGAAGGATGATAGGTTTACCTAACTATATTCAGGAAGATCTGCATGTTTGGAGAAATTTTCTGATTTAATGAAATGTTGTGCACTGTGTTTATAAAACGACAATATTGTTCCTTTACAACTTATGACTAGAATTCTAGTCATCTGGCCTTACAATTCTAATGCTGATTTTCTAATCTTGCATTTAAATATTCCCTTTATACGTTTTTCCTACGTGTAATACATTTTGCTCTTTAAACAGTCATACAGTTTGCTGGCTTTAATAGTTGCCATATCTAAATGCCATGCCAAAATTTCAGGACTCAGCCACAGCAAATAGCAAGATTGGCGTAGGACAAAATCATGATCATTGCCACTGTGAGTGGTATTTGTGCAAGGAAAGGTTTTTTTAAAATTTTATTCCAGCTATAAGTTCTCGAGTCTGTTAATTTTTATGTCAATTTTACTTGGAAGGCTAAGCTTCTTTTGAGTATTCATATAATGCCTAAACTTTAAAAGGATGGCAAATTTTGTCATTTTTTACATAGAAAGATAAATATTTTCCTTGATATGCTTTGATGTATTGTCTACAAAGATTTATTAATTTATTGCAAAGGATCTAGATATAAAGAAGCTATGCAATAAAAGGGAATTAAGAAAGGAGATAAATTATGTGCTTTCTCATTTTAACTTCATTCTGTTAAGCCATCCTTCCCACAAGCCAAAATCATGAACTTACAGTGTATCAGGCATGGTGCTTCAGAGTACTTCCATGACTTCATAAAGTTCACATGTCAAAGTTGCAGATGACTGCAGCAGTGCTATAATTGAAAGGATTTATGCATCAGGTACCTGTAAATTAAGTAGACAAGTAATCATGCTTCAGAATATAAAAGGATATAGGATTCTAGGTCATAATATCTACATTCTGATCGAGTACTCAATATGTATTCCAATAGGAAATTTTCTTGTAGTAGCAGTACTGTCATCTGTTCAAATTCTATTTCATGTAAATGAAGATATATAAAAAGTGGAACGCTGAATTTCCATTTATTGGTATATTGCTATTATTAAGAACATAAAAAGTATGATTTTAATGAAAGCAGTTTTTCTTCAATTTGAAAAAGTAAACTTAACTTTTCCAGGACTACAAATTTAATATTCATGGAGAGACAGAGCAGTGCAATGTCTAATGGTGGAGATCCCAGAATCAGACTGAATGCATTTAAACTTTGGCTCTTCCACAAATCATCTCTCTGATCTTGGACAATAATTTGACATCTCTGTGTATCAGTTTCTTGTTGGTAAAATAGTGATAAAGACAGTTGCCATATAATAGCTATTTGTGATGATTTAATAAATTAATCTATTTAGAGCATTCAGAATATTGGTTGTCAAATAGTAAGCACCATAGCAACGACCACTTATGAAAACATATTCTTGGGTCTATCAAAATAATGATGTTGGTCTGAGTGTCAGAAAGGAGAATAATATTGAAAAAGGAACAACTAAAAGAAAAACAAGAAATGACACCCTTCTTGCCAGTCTCTCACTTAGTATGCAAACAGATGTACAGTCATCTGTCACTCATTGACTTTAGAAGATACACAGATGTCCACATCTTCCAGGAAGGATGCTAAATTTTCATACTCTCTCATAATGGACAAACAAGTATTAGGTAAGGTTTCAATACATTCCTAATCATCTGGTTTTACAAACTTCTCTTTAAGAAGTTAAGTAAAAGTTATTTAGTATTTACAAAGGCCCCTTGATATATTACAAATTAAATATCAAAGGATATAATCTCTATATAAAACCCTTGATAATTATGTCCCATTTAACGTGTCAAATCATTAGAGTTAAAATGCATATACTCATATTTACAGTTATCCTCCATCAGAAGTTAAAAATATATAATATTTTGTCATGGTCAAATTTTTGGAGAAAACCCAAATTCACTTAAAGATAGCATGTTTATTCATTCAGTAAAATACACTAAAATAATATATTGTAGTATACTCAGTCATAGATATTCCAAGGAGTTTATCTATGCAGTCAAGGAATTTGGCCATCATTTGTAATTTTATATAATTATTTTGCTTGCACTTAATTTGTAATTTTATGTAATTATTTTGATTCCATTTAATAAACTCTGTTCCCAGGTGATATAATGTATCATCTTACAGATTGTAGGCAAAAAATTGTTAGAACATTCTGTAATCAATTACCATGTAATGGAATCTACCACTGAAAATAACAAAAATATTACATATATTAGTTGGGTACAGACATCATAGAGACATAATGTTAAGTAAGTATGGGTAATATAAATGCATTCAAATAGTGCATAAATTTATGTGCTCGAAATACTAAAATTCCTTTCTTATAGGAATAGTAAACAATTAATTATTTCATGTAACTTAATTTTCTTTTTCACTGAATGCTAGCCTGCTCATGAAATACAAATATCAGTCTATAATGATACAATTACTAATCTACATATAAAACTGGATGCTTGGAGTAGTTTTCTCTGTATTGCTTATTTTAGACTTTTCTTTTAGCTTTGCAGATGTACTGTCGGACCTCTCTCTTTTTCATTGTACAGCATAGTAGTTTAAAAATCACAACTATTTCATTTATTAACCAAACCAACTACAGACTTAGAAAATAGACTGATGAACATGAAAAGTTGAAACGTAATCTGACAATTTTAACTAGGGATAACAAACCAAGAGGGAAAAAATTAAATCAAGCTTGAAGTTATGGTGATGAAATGCAAATCTGAAATTGCCTTTTTGTCTCTTAGGAGAAGAAATTCAGGTAAGGGTGACAAGGGAGAAAGAAAATTCCCTCCTAGCAACCTAGATTGAAGTGTTTAAATCTTGCAGAAAATTTGCTCTCACATCTGGAAGTCAACAGGCAAAACCACACTCTTTCTTTCCTAACCTCTCTTCAAAGTTTCGAGATGTTATAAAGTACAGGTGGAAAATCTACAAATTTAATAGGTCATAAATTGCATTTATCTCTTCTGCTCACTCCTTCTTTCCTGGTCCTCAATCCTACTAGCATTCATGACTCAATCTTATTCCCTGTGTCAGTCCAGAGTCTCTGTCCCTTTGATCCATCAACAATTTTAGATTTGTACATATAAACATAAATGCTAAGTCTTCTTTTTATTGTTGTTGTACATTTAATTACCCTATGGTATTTCATGCTTACAGTGTCATTCTAATCATTTTAACCTTTGTTAATCTAGCATGGTCCACAATTTGTTTCAAGACCAAGGTAACCCTCTCTGAAAAGATATAAAGATGGGGGAGATATAAGACAAGTAAAAAATTTTATTGTATTGGTGCAAAGGTCTTGTAGATGGCAAAATCACAGATGAAGGAGAAGCAGGTTTACCTAATAGAAGGTCTTAGATAGGATAATATTTTGACATTTTCCGGCATCAGTGATTACTCATTTTTGAGTAAGTGTTTAACAGGAATAGATAAACTTTAGAGTCCTGAAGGAGAAGCAGGTTTACCTAATAGAAGGTCTTAGATAGGATAATATTTTGACATTTTCCAGCATCAGTGATTACTCATTTTTGAGTAAGTGTTTAACAGGAATAGATAAACTTTAGAGTCTATAAACCAAGCCATGATATCACAATTTTCCTCATTTTGTCATTTATTTTTTATCCATGATTACTTTAAAAAACACAAAAGTCATTACCTTCTTCAGTGAACACATTTTAGTACTTAAAATTTGCTATGAACTTGCAGACTTGCAAATATGGAACAATATGTGAGCTATCCCTGCCATAGGCGGTAGTGAAATATGGGTTGAAAAATGCAAAAGTAATAAGTGCAAAGGTAGACATATGGTGCTGTGGAAGGAGAGAGAATCCTGAAAGTTACTCTTCTGGTGGAACTTTTTCTGTTAGATCTCAAAGGATTAGTATATATGCAGGCCAAAAACAGGAGAAATGAATTTTGGAGGGAATGCTAGTACAGTAGGAGTTTGCTGCAGAAGAAAAAAGTTATCAGATATAACTGCTGCTGAAAGAGCTCATATTCCCTATTAAGAAGGATTACATTTATATTGTGGGTTAGGAAGAGTCAATGGCAAGTATGGCTTTATTAAATATTTTCCTGTTTAGAAATATGAAAGCAAGCATGATCGTGTTCTTGAGTGATGTCGAAACAGTGGTTGGGAAAGCATGAGGTAAAGAGGAAAAGTTCAACCCTGGGCATTGCTGATTTGACATGAAGAGATATGGCGGAAACTAGACTTAGAATCTGACAGTCAGTTTGTTTGATTTGTTTTGTTTATAACTCTTCTTGGTTCCACCTTTTACCAGCTTTTTGGCCTGAGGTCAATAAGTTATCCTTTCTATACCTTTGTTTACTCATTTGTAACCTGGGACTGTTTGAAGATTAAATGAGTATATGTGTGTGTGTGTGTGTGTGCGCGCGCGCACGTGCACATGCACATATACTTACAGAGATGAGTGTGACACATATTAAGAATTGCAAGAGAGTTAACTATTGTTATCATTTCAATGTGTTTCATTATAGAAGACCTTAGAAGCCATGAGATTTGATGATAGATCCATGGAGCACATGAAGACAAAGGATCAAAGGAAATGTTGTCCACCAACATTTAAATTTCTCCTGAAAGAAAATGATATTATTATCAAGATTACTAGAAGGTCATTGTATTAAACAAAGTAAAAAAAAAAAGCTTTTCAAGAATACAGTGTATTCTCATAAACTGTAGTCACCATGCAGTACGATAGATATTTTAAACATATTCCGCCTGTCTAATCATAAATATGTATCATTTGTCCAACATCTCCCCAGCCCCCTTCCTCCTTAAGCACCTCTGGTTAGGTGGTCCTCTGATGACCACCATTCTCTTTTCTGTTTCTACAAGATTAACTTTTTAGATTCCACACATGAGCGAGAGGATATTGTGTTCTCACCATAAAAATGATAGCTATGTAGGGTAATGCATTTAATTAGGTAGATTTAATCATTCCACAATGTTTATATACTTCAAAACACCATGTTGTGCATGATTAAATGCATAAAATTTCATATGTTAATTAACAAAATAAATAGATTTGGAACAAAAGTGGACTTTAAAAGAAAGGAGGTGATCATTATGCTCCAATGATAAAGAAGAGTGAGAAGTCAATCAAAAGTAGGCCAGTGAAGTTTTCCCAGCACCATTTATTGAAGAGATTGTCTTTTCATCCAAGTGAACAAAGAAGTTTAGTTTTAAACATGTTTAAGGTGCCTAAGACACAGCCATCCAAATGAAGATGACATAGAGACAAGTAGATGGGCTGTGGCTTAGGAAAAAGAACTGGGCTGATGGGTGGATTTAGGATGAGTTAACTGTATATAAATGGAACTGAAACCATGCAGTAAATAAGATTGACTAAGAAAATGTATTAAGTGAGAAAAGAAAATGTCAGATCCCTGAGGAACTTCAACACTTAGAGGTGAGCTGGAGGAGAAATAACTAACAAAGAAGACCAAGAAAAAACAGTGGCCAGAGAAGGTAGAGGTCAAATAAATTATTGTCCCAGAATGACGATGATGATGATGATGAAGATGATGATGATAATAATAATGATCATGAAGGTGATGAAAATTGTCAATTATGGCATCATTGTAGCTAGGAAAATGTGTAGATACAGAAAAAGACTGATTAACATAAAGAATTGGGAGTTATCAGTGGAATAAAGAAATTTCTAATATGTGAGTCATTTTCTAACATTTATTTTGCTGGTTGAATTTGAATCTGATGTTTTCAGTCTTCTGAAACACCTTGGATCTTTACGACTTCAAACTGGGGTATCTTAATTCATTACCACACTAGAAATTTAGGATTCTATTTAACCAAAGATAATTGCATTACTTAATTGAATGGGCTTTTTACAAATGTTACGTATGATTGAAAATGTTTTAATTACAAAATAAAGGCATAATGGGGTAATAAACTACTGTACACAAAATGAAATATAATGGATATTTGTTAGTTACTTCAACATGTGATATTTCTTAGCAATGCATTTATATTTTAATGCAATGAGATTATATGCTTCACAAAGGATTAATATTTGGCATATCTGCTTTCCCTATCCAATGGCACTTTTTAGGTCATAAAAATAAGCAAAGAAATGAGTGAATGCAAGCTTTTGAGAAGAACATTTTAATATGTCAGTAAGAACTGGATTTAAAATGTCAGTCCCACTATTTACCATCTGCCTAATTTTAAATAAGCTTTGTAATATTATTTTTTTCATTAAGCACATTTATTTTTCAAATATTCACATATAAAAATAAACCCTACCATCTGTGGCCATATATATTTTATATACGAATGGTTCATAAAACAATGTGAATGATTGCTATTTTGGTGTTAATATAGAAACGTGCAATAGTCTCGAGTGTCAACTGCTCAGACCCTTGATTTTTCACATTTTAAAATTGTATTGTAATAATTATATAACATTTTGGAAGAATAGCTCAAAATTAACAAAATATAGAAGACTATTACTTTAAAAGCACATAGGAGCCAGCATACATCTGGCAACTATAAGAAAGAACTTTCTTTCCTTTCTTTTCTTTCCTTCTCATTTCAGACAAGGAAATAATTTTTTATGGAGTTGGAGCCCAGGTACATTTNATCATTTTAACCTTTGTTAATCTAGCATGGTCCACAATTTGTTTCAAGACCAAGGTAACCCTCTCTGAAAAGATATAAAGATGGGGGAGATATAAGACAAGTAAAAAATTTTATTGTATTGGTGCAAAGGTCTTGTAGATGGCAAAATCACAGATGAAGGAGAAGCAGGTTTACCTAATAGAAGGTCTTAGATAGGATAATATTTTGACATTTTCCAGCATCAGTGATTACTCATTTTTGAGTAAGTGTTTAACAGGAATAGATAAACTTTAGAGTCTATAAACCAAGCCATGATATCACAATTTTCCTCATTTTGTCATTTATTTTTTATCCATGATTACTTTAAAAAACACAAAAGTCATTACCTTCTTCAGTGAACACATTTTAGTACTTAAAATTTGCTATGAACTTGCAGACTTGCAAATATGGAACAATATGTGAGCTATCCCTGCCATAGGCGGTAGTGAAATATGGGTTGAAAAATGCAAAAGTAATAAGTGCAAAGGTAGACATATGGTGCTGTGGAAGGAGAGAGAATCCTGAAAGTTACTCTTCTGGTGGAACTTTTTCTGTTAGATCTCAAAGGATTAGTATATATGCAGGCCAAAAACAGGAGAAATGAATTTTGGAGGGAATGCTAGTACAGTAGGAGTTTGCTGCAGAAGAAAAAAGTTATCAGATATAACTGCTGCTGAAAGAGCTCATATTCCCTATTAAGAAGGATTACATTTATATTGTGGGTTAGGAAGAGTCAATGGCAAGTATGGCTTTATTAAATATTTTCCTGTTTAGAAATATGAAAGCAAGCATGATCGTGTTCTTGAGTGATGTCGAAACAGTGGTTGGGAAAGCATGAGGTAAAGAGGAAAAGTTCAACCCTGGGCATTGCTGATTTGACATGAAGAGATATGGCGGAAACTAGACTTAGAATCTGACAGTCAGTTTGTTTGATTTGTTTTGTTTATAACTCTTCTTGGTTCCACCTTTTACCAGCTTTTTGGCCTGAGGTCAATAAGTTATCCTTTCTATACCTTTGTTTACTCATTTGTAACCTGGGACTGTTTGAAGATTAAATGAGTATATGTGTGTGTGTGTGTGTGCGCGCGCGCGCACGTGCACATGCACATATACTTACAGAGATGAGTGACACATATTAAGAATTGCAAGAGAGTTAACTATTGTTATCATTTCAATGTGTTTCATTATAGAAGACCTTAGAAGCCATGAGATTTGATGATAGATCCATGGAGCACATGAAGACAAAGGATCAAAGGAAATGTTGTCCACCAACATTTAAATTTCTCCTGAAAGAAAATGATATTATTATCAAGATTACTAGAAGGTCATTGTATTAAACAAAGTAAAAAAAAAAAAGCTTTTCAAGAATACAGTGTATTCTCATAAACTGTAGTCACCATGCAGTACGATAGATATTTTAAACATATTCCGCCTGTCTAATCATAAATATGTATCATTTGTCCAACATCTCCCCAGCCCCCTTCCTCCTTAAGCACCTCTGGTTAGGTGGTCCTCTGATGACCACCATTCTCTTTTCTGTTTCTACAAGATTAACTTTTTAGATTCCACACATGAGCGAGAGGATATTGTGTTCTCACCATAAAAATGATAGCTATGTAGGGTAATGCATTTAATTAGGTAGATTTAATCATTCCACAATGTTTATATACTTCAAAACACCATGTTGTGCATGATTAAATGCATAAAATTTCATATGTTAATTAACAAAATAAATAGATTTGGAACAAAAGTGGACTTTAAAAGAAAGGGGGTGATCATTATGCTCCAATGATAAAGAAGAGTGAGAAGTCAATCAAAAGTAGGCCAGTGACTTGAAAATTAAGAAATAATTTATGATAATCTTCTAAAGCTGTTTAGGTCAAGTACAGAAGAAAGTATTTGCAATAGGCTGAATAATAAATGGCCACAGTGAGATACACAGTGAGATATTAATCTTGAGACTTGTCATCCTTGGAGGCTAAGAAAGATACCAGTGTAAATCAAGCAACTGAAGACACAGGAAAGTCAAGTGGATCAACAACCCAAAGGAGGGAAAAAGAAGGTGACTTAGGACTCCCATACAAATATTAGCTCCTCAAAGTTGAAAGTACATGTTCTTCACAGACACTGCGGTTTGTTTAGTATAGAAAAGGAAGAAGTTGAGGCATTTTCTTGCAAAAATAAGAGCAGAAGAGAAATGAAATGGCTACAAGAGTCTACGTTATAGATAGCTATTGTTCTTGAGTCAGACACACAAGCAAGGAAAGGAGTGAATGCAAGCTTTTGAGGAGAACATTGTAATATGTCAGTAAGAACTGGATTTAAAATGTCAGTCCCACTATTTACCATCTGCCTAATTTTAAATAAGCTCTTTAAGTGCCCTGTGATAGCAAAAAAAAACTACATAAGGTCCTTAGTGATGTTCTTGACCCACGGTAATTGGTTCATTTCAAAAATGATGATGATGAAGATGATGATGATAATAATAATGATCATGAAGGTGATGAAAATTGTCAATTATGGCATCATTGTAGCTAGGAAAATGTGTAGATACAGAAAAAGACTGATTAACATAAAGAATTGGGAGTTATCAGTGGAATAAAGAAATTTCTAATATGTGAGTCATTTTCTAACATTTATTTTGCTGGTTGAATTTGAATCTGATGTTTTCAGTCTTCTGAAACACCTTGGATCTTTACGACTTCAAACTGGGGTATCTTAATTCATTACCACACTAGAAATTTAGGATTCTATTTAACCAAAGATAATTGCATTACTTAATTGAATGGGCTTTTTACAAATGTTACGTATGATTGAAAATGTTTTAATTACAAAATAAAGGCATAATGGGGGTAATAAACTACTGTACACAAAATGAAATATAATGGATATTTATTAGTTACTTCAACATGTGATATTTCTTAGCAATGCATTTATATTTTAATGCAATGAGATTATATGCTTCACAAAGGATTAATATTTGGCATATCTGCTTTCTCTATCCAATGGCACTTTTAGGTCATAAAAATAAGCAAAGAAATGAGTGAATGCAAGCTTTTGAGGAGAACATTTTAATATGTCAGTAAGAACTGGATTTAAAATGTCAGTCCCACTATTTACCATCTGCCTAATTTTAAATAAGCTTTGTAATATTATTTTTTTCATTAAGCACATTTATTTTCAAATATTCACATATAAAAATAAACCCTACCATCTGTGGCCATATATATTTTATATACGAATGGTTCATAAAACAATGTGAATGATTGCTATTTTGGTGTTAATATAGAAACGTGCAATAGTCTCGAGTGTCAACTGCTCAGACCCTTGATTTTTCACATTTTAAAATTGTATTGTAATAATTATATAACATTTTGGAAGAATAGCTCAAAATTAACAAAATATAGAAGACTATTACTTTAAAAGCACATAGGAGCCAGCATACATCTGGCAACTATAAGAAAGAACTTTCTTTCCTTTCTTTTCTTTCCTTCTCATTTCAGACAAGGAAATAATTTTTTATGGAGTTGGAGCCCAGGTACATTTAGTTTGGAATCAGCATTTCATAATCTATATGTGTGATCCAGAGAGAATCATATTTATGAAAACATAAAATTTACCATTAAGCCATTTTTGTGTGTACTGTTAAGTAGTATTAAGTACATTCACACCGCTATAAAAACATCCCCAATATCCATCACCAGAAATCATTCATTTTCTAAAAGTGAAATTTATATCCACTGAAGATTACTTCCCCATTCCCCGCCTCTTCTAGCCCCTAGAAACCCTCATTCTACTTTCTATTTCTATGAATTTGACTATTCTAGGTGTCTCATATAAGTGGAATCATGCAGTATTTATATTTTTGTGCCTGGTTTATTTCACTTAGCATGATATCTTCAAGGTTTATCCATGTTGAAGCATGTGGCAGAATTTACTTCCTTTTAAGGATGAGTAATATTCAATTGTATGTATATGCGATGTTTTATTTATCCATTTATCCTTTGATGAACACTTGGGTTACTTCTGCTTTCTGACAATTGTAAATAATTATGCTGTGAATGTGGGTGTACAAATATCTGTCTGAGTCCTTGCTTTCATTTCTCTTGGATATATGCTTAGAAGAATTACTAGATCATGGGTTTAGTTTAGTTTTTGGAGGAATATGGTTTCCCACGATGGCTGGACCTTATAGTTTATCATGAGCAATGTACAAGGGTTCCAATTTTTCAAATTCCTTGCTAACATTTAATATTTTCTATTTTTCTGATGCTAGCTATTTCAATGGGTGTGATGTGGTATCTCGTTGTGGTTTTGATTTGTATTTCTCTAATGACTGGTGATGTTGAGCATCTTTTCATGATCTTATTGACCATTTTTTCATTTTCTTCACAAAAATATCTGTTCAAATCTTTTCCCCATCATCAAATTGAGTTGTCCGTTTTGGTTGATGTTGTTGCTGGCATTTTTGTTAAGTTGTAGGAGTTCATTATATATTCTGGATATCAATCTCTTATCAGACATATGATTTGCAAATAATTTCTCCCATTCTGTTATTTACTTTTTCATTACATTGATAATGCACAAAAAAGTTTTTAATATAATGACCTCCAACTTATCTATTGTTTCTTGTGTGGCTTGCACTTGTGGTGTCATATCCAATAAATCACTGCCAAATCCAATGCAATAAAGCTTTTCTCCTATNGCATGTGGATATACGGATATCCCATCACCATTTGCTGATATAGGTTTTCAATAGATGTGTCTCAACTTTTTTTCTGTTTCCATTCCATTTCCATCTTTAATTTCCTTCTCATTTTCTTCCTCTTACCTTCTTTTCTAATCACTTCATTCATTCTTTCCTTCAACAAATATTTATTTCATGCCAACTAGGTATCAGGCACTATTTCAGACACGGGGTATAAAATAGAATGAAATTGATAAATTTACTACTAGCATGGGACTTAGAGTCTTGTGAAGGAGGGGATAGTAATAGAAAATAAAAATGTGTATAGAATATGTAAGGCAGTGCATGCAAGAAAAAAAAGGAGTGAAGGTAGAGAAGGTTGGTGGACCTGGCTCCATTTTACACTAAGTGATACGAAGAATCTCCTCAGATGAAGTAATATGTGAGCACAGACCTTAAGAAAGTAAGAGTTAGTCTGATGATATCTACAGAAGGGGCTGTAAGAATAAAAGTCCTCAGACAAGAATGTGGCTGTATGGGGACCAGGAGGGGACCCAGTGTGGATTTGGTGAAGTGAGCAAAGGAGGGAGAGTGCTATGAGATAAGGTCAAAGAGCTAGAGGAGGCCAAGTCATGCTGGGCTTAGTAGTCATGATACAGAATTTGGATTTTATTCTGAGTACATGAGAAAGCAATGGACTATGTTGATCAGAAAAATGACATTATATAACCTGCATTTGAAAATAACCATTGTGAGTGCTGTGTTGTCAGTACACTGGGAGTTGGAGAGGCAAAGCGTGGTACAAATTGACCACTTAGGATGCTACTATAATACTGCAGGCTAAGTATGGTGGAGTGCAGATGAAGGTGTTGGTAGCGAAGGTGATAAAAAGTGATCTGATTCAGTACATATTTTGAAGATAGAGTTGACAGAATTTCCTACTAAACTGGATGTGGAGTGTGAGGTAAAGAAAGGAATCCAAAATAACTCCGAGGTTTTGGAACTGAGAAACTGATGACTACACTTGCTGTTTATTGAGAATTTTTAGTAACTTTTGGGGAATAAAACTGGGAGAGAAATATAGATAGTAAAGATACCAATGACCTAGTAAATCATCAGTATTGTAACCAATTTAATTGGTATAATTTGAATCAATACAATTTGGATCTGGAAGTGACCTTGAGTTTTAAAGGTCTAGATCTTTGCTTTTAGGCAAAAGAAGGCATATTTTAGTAAGGCGACTGAGGACCACAAAGCCTAAGTAAGTTGCTGGAGGTCACACACTAGTTGAGAATGGGGAAGAACTCCTGATCCTAGGCTGTGCCTCTGGCACTAGAACACAAGACCCCTGTTTCTAATTTCAATCATATTGATTTTCTAATAATGTGATCTACAAAGGGAATGTATTTCACTTATTGCCTTCAAGAAT
>NW_007730740.1:290403-292522 GCF_000696425.1 Galeopterus variegatus | reverse complement strand
TAGGCAAAAGAAGGCATATTTTAGTAAGGCGACTGAGGACCACAAAGCCTAAGTAAGTTGCAGGATGTCACACACTAGTTGAGAATGGGGAAGAACTCCTGATCCTAGGCTGTGCCTCTGGCACTAGAACACAAGACCCCTGTTTCTAATTTCAATCATATTGATTTTCTAATAATGTGATCTACAAAGGGAATGTATTTCACTTATTGCCTTCAAGAATAGGAAAGGGAAAAGTTAAAAGATCTTCAGTAGAGCAACTAATTATTAAGACATGAAAGTACACATGATTCTTGCTGTGTATTTAACTTCAGTTCAACTCTAACAAAATCATTTTGTGGTGTGACTTGCTTAGAGAATTACAGCAAACTAGACACATAACACTGCAGTCATTTCCATTATTTGTTATCACAGCAGCAGTGATATGCAGAGGCAGGATGACAGTTTTAGCTGCCTGAGCTCATGTTAGAAAGGAGGGTGCTTTTTTTTGTTTGTTTTTGATTATACAAAAGAGATACAAAAATAAAATAAAACAAGAGTGAAGATTTACAGAGCTGCATTATAAGAGGAAGCTACAATGAATAAAACATGTATTTGATTTCATCATTCACATCAGGGAGTTTTCTTGGATCGAGAATAGTACTGCTGCTGATCTGGATATAGGCTGATAATCAAATCATAACAAGCACTTTCTTTCTTTGTTTTACTTCAGTTCTCAGTGCCTGTTCATTAAAATGCCTTCATTAAAGCCTTCATATATAATTAGAATAAGTTTGCCCATATGATTTTTGAAGACTCATGCTACTAGACAAGTCTTCCCTCAAGTCACATATATTGGAAAGTCAATAACTTTCAGAGTGTTTCACAATTTCAGTGCCCTGGATTTCCGTTATCATTTGTTTATAAGGATTTAAGAATAACTAATGTTTCTGAATGTCATTCAAGCAAGATAATGCCACGAGTTTAGTGTAGGGTCAGTCCTCTGTATCAACGGGTTTCATACCTTGCAGATTCAAGCAAGTGTGGATCGAAAATATTTGAAAAAATAAATAAAAAAAATATGACTATAAAAATACAAATAAAAGAAACAATGCAATATAATAACTATTTAAATGTCATTTACATTGTATTAAGCATTATAAGTAATTTAGAGATGACAAAGTATTCAGAAGGATTGTGTAACTTATGTGCAAATACTATGCCATTTCATTAGACACTTGAGCATCTCAGGATTTTGATATCCACTGTGGGTGTCCTGGAACCAATCCCCTGTGGATACTGAGGGATGAGTGTATATATCTTCATGTAAGTCATTCTTTTATTGTTTTCTATTACAAATGCTGATATTTTAAATTCTGAGGAATATTTATTAGATGAAATCAGTATTACCCAAAAGGACCATATGTCTAATGAGGAATGAATCATACAGCTTACAGTTTGTTCATTAATTTGGCAAATAGTGAGCTGATATTTAGAGCAAAACACTCTGCTCAGTATAAGAGCAACAGCATTGAGTAAGCAGTGTCTGGATTTCAAGAATTAATAGTAATAGAAAGATAACTGTTCACAAATAAATCTATGTAAAATGTGCTGAAAGCTATATTAAAGCTAAGCAAAGATGCTTTGGAAACACAGGTAAGAAGATGGCTAGTACGGAGAATAATGGTGGAATGTCATCAAAAGTTGGAATCTTTTTTTTTTTTTCATTGTTATTGTGTTTTTTTCTTTTTTCTTTCTTTTTTTTTTTAATTTCTTCTCTATTTAGGGAATATCTTTGCCTACTCTTCCCAGGACTAAGATGAAATGAGAAGATAAAAATTAAGTATAAATATATCAATTTATTAAAATTATATTAAAAGTTAAATTACCATTAAAGTAATTTTTTAAACCTAATACAATTCTTTCATACTACTTCCTATCTAAGGTCCTTCACATAGGCTGTTCTCTCTTGTCCTCTTCATCTGCCTAACTTCTACCCTTCCTTCAGATTTCTGCTTAATGTCAGGTCCTCAGGGAAGGCTTTCCTGAGCCAATAGACTAGTTAGATGCCCCTGGAATGTACCCCATAGGAGAGTCACCATATTCAAATTTATTTTCTTAATTTATAAGAATTATTTAGGTA
>NW_007730740.1:288382-289877 GCF_000696425.1 Galeopterus variegatus | reverse complement strand
CTATCTAAGGTCCTTCACATAGGCTGTTCTCTCTTGTCCTCTTCATCTGCCTAACTTCTACACTTCCTTCAGATTTCTGCTTAATGTCAGGTCCTCAGGGAAGGCTTTCCTGAGCCAATAGACTAGTTAGATGCCCCTGGAATGTGCCCCATAGGAGAGTCACCATATTCAAATTTATTTTCTTAATTTATAAGAATTATTTAGGTACTAGGAAATATTAATCAGAAAATTGAAGAGCTGGAAAAGAAAATTGAATATGTTTAATTTATAAATGCAATTTGAAATGCTTAAATTTATTTCATTTACTCAAGTATTATTTTAGTTGCTAGTCTTATAAATAGAATAATTGTAAATTGAACTTGAAAACTTAAGGAAAAACTACACTTCACTGTTACTTCAATAAATTTAATGTTAATTAAAAAATAAAGTAATTTTTAAATGAAATAGCCAGTAATTCTGTCAAATCTGTTATATTCATTATAAAAATAATTATTTTGAAACTAAACTTCTGAAAGAATTTACAAAATTCATTCTGTGTATATGAATCTATAGCTATTTTGATTTCTAAGAGAAAATTAATACTACCACTGCTAAGAACAACAACAGTAAAACAGTAGTAACAGCTAAAACTCAGAGTGTGTGCTCTATGCTAGATACTAATCTGAGCACTTTCCATGTATTAATTATTTCAATTCCCACAACTATTGAAGTTAGCTGTAGTTGAGGTGAGTTATAATGCAGTAGATACTATCATTATCTCAATTTTACTGATGATCAAACTGAGGACCTAGAGAGAGAACTAGTAGAAGAAAGATCCAGAATTTACCTTATGTTGTATAGCTCTGTAGCCCACATTTGTCAGCACTACAGTATACCATCATACTGAGTGTCTTCGTCTACAATTTCTTCAGCTCTATGATTAGGCATTAATGCTACCTCACAGCAGAGATTATTTGGAGGACGAGTATAGGAAGACAGAAACATTGTGCATTACCCAAGGAGAACCTGGATAACTGATAGTATTGTCCATAGGAAGCAGTACAATGACAATGATTGTTGTTGTTTGAATAGCATGAAGTTGCTATTACCATAGGTCAAAAACTGTTTCTCTTACACATAATGTGTAATAAACGACACCAAAATGTAATAGTTTGAAGTGAGAATGCTTTGGTTTTTTCTTATAATTCTGGGGATTGTCTGGGCAATTATTCTGACCCTCCTGGTATTAGCTGGGGTCATGTGTGGTTGCGTTCAGATGGGAATTCAGCGGGGGCATATTGCTTCTCCTTCGTGAGATCTCTCACTGTACATGGTATCTCATCTCCTAAGGCCTCTCAGTATTTCCTCTTTCTTTCCTTCAAGAGATCCTGGGATTTCTTATAAACTGGCGATGGCTGCTGAGAAGGGTTCTTTAAAGAGGATGCATCCCGGGCCGGCCTGGTGGCGCACTGCTACAGTGCGCTGCTTGGGAGTGCGGTGGTGCTCCCGCCGAGGG
>NW_007730740.1:286128-287562 GCF_000696425.1 Galeopterus variegatus | reverse complement strand
GCCGAGGGTTCGGATCCCACATACAGACCAGTTCCCGCTTACTGGCTGAGCGAGGTGTGGGTGCGACACAGAGGGTTGCGATCCCGTTGCCGGTCCCGGTCCGGTACGGGCGCGACACTAAGGGTTGCAGTCCATTGCCGGACACGAAAAAAGACAAAAAGGAAAAAAAAAATAAAAAAAGAGGATGCATCCCAACATGCAGTGCTTATCAAGTTTCTATGTATGTGCTTGTTGATGTTTCATTGATTAAAGCAAATCACATAGCTAATCCTAGAGAAAATATGGGAAGGGAAGACCCAAGGGTGTAAATATGGGCATTATTCCTGTGGGGCCACCAAATGCAAGTGTCTAGCAAATTTCTGAATAGTGTTGATTTCATAAGGGTTGAGCCATGTCATCTTCAAAAAAAATCTCTAGAATGCCCTACATTTGTGTAAGGAGGTTTGCACCTTTGTGGAAGTTAAGATGTACCAGATGAGATTTCCTCCCTTCCTCTCTGGTATCCGTCATCAAGTATCAGTGATCCATGAATAGAAAACAGAGGTGTAGTTTGAGTGAACGAGCCCTAGAAGAGACTATAGGGATGTTCAGCTGTTTCCTATAAAGCACTGGTGAGTAATCACTTGACTGGTATAACAGGCGTGTGCTGTGCCCATATGCCCATGGTTACTTTTTTCATGTCCATGTACACCAGCACTGGCTTCTGGGGACTTTCCTTCCCACAGCCAGCACTTGCATGTTTTACAGTGGGCTGCCCTAATGCTGCCTGACCCAGTCTTCTTCAGTCCAGAAGAAATGGAGCCCCATGCCTGTGCACCCTAATTTGGGGCCAATTAATTAGGGCTACAGGGGTATAAATATCCCCTAATTAGAAGAGTTTGAGATATGACCTACATTTTCTTCAAAGCTCCAAAGCTCATGAGATCGAGTCAAACTTATACTCAGTGGGACTTTGTTTGACTTCCTTTGTCTTTTAGCTTCTTAGTCCTATACCCAATCTCCCTGACCAATTTTAACACCCTGGGAATTCTTCCTAATAAATAACTTTTACATGAGTCTTTGTCTCAAGACTTGCTTCTGGTGAACAAAATCTAAGCCAACTGTTTACACCAGTGTATCATTTAATCAGCTCTTGCTTTTCAATTTGTAAGTTCTAAATATTACAGTTATAAGTGGAAACAGACTGAATACAGTGAAGTGTCACTTAAAAGGAGGAATATGTTCTAAGAAATGCACTGTGAGGGCATTTCTTTATCGTGCACACATCACAGAGTGTTCTTACACAAATCTAGATTGCACGATCGACTGCACACTTAGGCTATATGGCATAGCCACTGTCATATATGCAGTATGTAGGTCATTGACTAAAACATCTTTATGCAGCACACTACTGTGCTTTGCAATTTATTTGATAATTCTAAACTTCTCAAAAGT
>NW_007730740.1:281601-284358 GCF_000696425.1 Galeopterus variegatus | reverse complement strand
CCGCTGTTGTTACACGTTACACTAACTATTTTGCCACCTGGTGTATTAGAAAAGCAGGACACATTACTTTAGAATCAAAAAATGAGAGAAACTCTGTTTACACTAATTATTGAAGAAAGGTTTGCTCTCACACCTGCTCTAGGTATTTCATGATTTTTTTTTCCTAATTAGAACTTAAAAGAAGCTACTTAGTTTATCCTTCATTAGCTAAAAGAGGAAAAGGAAATAATGTTGGAAATGGGAAAGTTAGTGTTCTCTAGAGAAGAAAAACCAAGAGGATAGATGGATCAGACAGATAGAGAGAAGATTGAAGGATGGATAGAGAGATAGATATTTATTTGAAGGAATTGGCTCATGTGAGTATGGCAGCTGAGAAGTCCCAAGATCTGCAGTTGACAAGCTGTAGACCCAGGAGAGCCAATAATGTAACTTCCAGTCGGATAGCTGGCAGGCTCAAGCCCCAATTCGTGACCAAGACCATCTTGGTCATGAATTGATCTCACTGACTTTGGCAGACATGCAGAAATATTTTTCCCTGCTTCTCTAAAATGATTTGGTTCCTGAAAAGTTTATATAAAGTTTTAGTTGAGTCCAAAGGCAGGGAAATAAAACAATGTCCCAGCTCAAATCTTCCACTCATGAAGGAAGATTTTCCTCTTATTTGCAGGAGGATAAAGCTTTTTTTTTTTTTTTTCTATTCAGGTCTTCAACAGATTGGAGGAGTTGCACCCGCATAAGGGGGGAGGAAATCTGCTCTCCTCAGTCTGCTCATCAAAACATCAATCTCATCCAAAAACATCCTCAAAAATGCACCCAGAATAATGTTTGACCGAATGTCTGGGCACTTCATGGCCCAGTCAAACTGGCACATAAAAAAAATTAACCATCACAACTGGTGAGGAGAGAAAGGAAAAAACAGCTATAGAGATTGAGAGTTGTTTATTACATGCCAATACTTTCAAGTAAACATGTTCTAAAATGGATTTATATTGGAAAAATTGGATAAAATATCCTGAAATACAAACAAAATTCCCTAGTTCTCTCATTTCTCCAGCAGTATGTTGCTATGATGGTATAATAATAGGGCTTAGGTCATAGCAGATGTGTTATATATATATATTATCTTTTGACATATTAATATGGCCACTGTGTACTTCTACCAGTACTGCCTTGTGAAGAAAAATCAGTTATGGATATTAACAGAATTCTGAAACTGATACTACTGTATTTGTAATGTGTTTAAATAAATAAAAAATAAAACCAAATAATTTCATGTTAAATTACTTGATGCTCCTCACAGGTCAAATATTATCCATTTTATGAGTCTTAAAAATTTCATATGTGTTTATTTATAAAATAAGAAAGGGCCAAGAAATGTGAAATTCAAAAAGTGGAAATCCAAAATAAGCCTTTTATTCAAAAAGGAGTTCCTTAGAATGATTTGTATGAATATAGCAGAGAAAATACAATATTTTTGTTAGTTTTTAATATACATTGATATTTTTATAGAGTACTGCAAACATTCCACCAATTAACTTACCAGCACCTCTTCGGATGAAAAGTTAATATCTTTCCAAAAAATAAGACAGGCTAATTTTTAGCTAGCAGAGATAGGGTTCTTTCTAAACTAACGAACATTCAAGTCACATTTTAATCACTAAATTAAAATAACCGCATGGAGCAGAAAAACAATTTATAGGCCACATCTTTTCTGTAACATTATATTAAGCATAAAATGTATTTAAATAACTTCAAAATACTTTTTTTTTCAACTCAGTATTTTACCCTACTTCCATTAAATTAAAAGTGAATAATTTGTGCAGAATTTACTTAAAGACTCAGAAGGTGCAAATTCACAGTTCTATTGTATCCTTCTGGGAGAATAAGAAAAGTAACTTTGGAGAAAATGATTTGGTTCCTGAAAAGTTTACAAAAACTGAAAAATATATTATTTTCATTTTCTTTAAATTATTCACTCCTTAGAAGAAGCAAGGCTGATAAAAAATAAATAATAATAATGATAATAATTAGCTTGGCCAATGAAAAACAGAAAGTAATGGCTGATTCATATCTTATGATGATGAAGAAATTCTTTCCTATTAAATACAAGAAAAATGCAACCAGGTATCAGAAAAGTGAACTATGGTGTTTTGAAAACTACTCCTATTGGTTAAGGTAACACTCCTAATTGTTTAGCAGATAAATCCTCAAAAATCAGTGGCTTAGCACAATTACTGCATCCTGCTACATTCCTCTGAAGTCCCCAAGGGGACATAGTTTAACTGAGTCATTTTAGAATGCATGTTAAGCTCCTTCAATGCTGTGGCTCTTCTGTATTTACTAACTACATTGTATATTGACAAAATAAAAATAAATAAATAAATAAAATAAAATAAAAAATAAATAAATAAAATAAAAATAAAAACAAATATATACAAAAAAAAAAAAAAAAGAAAGAAAACTCTGAGGTCAGTACTGAATTATCCAGGTGGCCAACTAGGTGGGGGAGAGGTGTGGTAGGGAGGAGAGAGGTGAAGGTGTGTGCTCTTATAAACTGCCCCTGAATTGAAGTGATACATAGTTTCTATTCACATTTCATTGGTAAAAAATAGTCAAAAAACCTTACAGGGATGCCAGGGGGGTAGGGAGGTGCGAAAAGTAAAGTTTCACTGTAAGCCCAGAAAGAACTTAGGGATCCACACACTCATCTTTAAACCATGGCAAAGCTGTCCAAAGGAGAGGTAGGCTCAATTAGAG
>NW_007730740.1:278725-280842 GCF_000696425.1 Galeopterus variegatus | reverse complement strand
TCATCATATATTTGTTGCTGTTATTAAAATGGGATCATATTTGAGTGTTTTATAAACAGATTTTTTTTACCTTCTAGCATCCTGATTTTATTTATTTAAAACCAATTATTTGAAACATATTGATTGTATATATTTATAAGGTACAGAGTTATATTTTAATACATGTATAAAATGTGTGATAATTTAATCAGGTGAATTATCATATTCATCATTGCAAGTCTTAGTCATGACTTTGTGATGTGAACATTTGATCTCCCGTCTTCTAGTCATTTCATAACATGCAGTAAATCATTGTTAATTATAGATTCCTGGGTCTACTGTATAACAATAGAACTTACTTTTTCTATCTAGCTGTAATTTTGTGTTTATTAACCTGCCTGTCACTTCCCCTCCTTCAAATGTCCCGTCTTAGTCATCACCATTCTTCTCTCCTTTTAATAGTTCAACTTATTTTTATTTATTTATTTGTTTATTTGCTCCCACATGAGTGAGCACATGAGATATTTCTTAGAAATATGTTTCCAGGTTAAGGAATGTCATTGTATATCTTTGTACTGGCTGCATAGTGTTTCATTTTCTCAAGTCTATAAATAAGCATATTTTACTGTGTTAACAGTCATTGTGCCCAAAAGGAGGTGATCATTTAGTTGTTTCCATTTATTTTCTGATTTTAATTAATTTTGTATAGGTTTATTTTACTTCATCACAATTTGAAACACCTTAGNCCACACACTCATCTTTAAACCATGGCAAAGCTGTCCAAAGGAGAGGTAGGCTCAATTAGAGCACTGGGATCCATGGGCCATTTAGTGAATATTATCCTATGACATGAATTTTAAGTAGAAGAAAAAATAATAATATCAATCACAGCAAGAAACTCTACTTGACACTTAAATTTATCAGGAAAAATATGAAGCAGCAGAGGGTAATGGGTCATAAGTTTTATTGTCAGGCTGGTGAGTTTGTGGTTGTAGCTGTCAGGCTTGAACAAGTTGCATATGTTGCCTTCCCTTCCTCCTCAATTTTCTCTAATTTCTCTGCCCCCCACTTCTCTTCTACCTCTTATTTACATTCCTCTTCTTCCACTTATTCTCATTAACATTAGGACTGAAATTAAAAAGGATACTTCAAATAGTAAGTGGAAAAATAGAATTGAAAGATAATACAAATATTTCCATGAACTTTTTGAAGACCCCTCATATTCATAGACAAATAATCTATTCTTATATATCTTGAACGAGCTCCAGACCATCTTGGTCACGAATTGATCTCACTGACTTTGGCAGACATGCAGAAAGATTTTTCCCTGCTTCTCTAGTGTCTAATTTCTAAAATTAGAACAAGGCTAATTTTATTTTAATGTGATACTTGCTTATGGCAAAACATTAGTCAACAATATATAAGAAAATATTACAAAAAAAAATAAAAGTATAAAAAGCATTTCTAATCTCCTCACTCAGAGATTATTACAATGTACTATTTTGGTAAACACCCATCTATATTTTCATCATATATTTGTTGCTGTTATTAAAATGGGATCATATTTGAGTGTTTTATAAACAGATTNCATCATATATTTGTTGCTGTTATTAAAATGGGATCATATTTGAGTGTTTTATAAACAGATTATTTTTTTACCTTCTAGCATCCTGCTTTTATTTATTTAAAACAAATTATTTGAAACATATTGATTGTATATATTTATAAGGTACAGAGTTATATTTTAATACATGTATAAAATGTGTGATAATTTAATCAGGTGAATTAGCATATTCATCATTGCAAGTCTTAGTCACGACTTTGTGATGTGAATATTTGATCTCCTGTCTTCTAGTCATTTCATAACATGCAGCAAATCATTGTTAATTATAGATTCCTGGGTCTACTATATACCAATAGAACTTACTTTTTCTATCTAGCTGTAATTTTGTGTTTATTAACCTGCCTCTCACTTCCCCTCCTTCAAATGTCCCGTCTTAGTAATCACCATTCTTCTCTCCTTTTAATAGTTCAACTTATTTTTATTTATTTATTTATTTATTTATTTATTTATTTACTCCCACATGAGTGAGCACATGAGATATTTCTTAGAAATATGTTTCCAGGTTAAGGAATGT
>NW_007730740.1:276241-277583 GCF_000696425.1 Galeopterus variegatus | reverse complement strand
GTGTCTGGATGTCTGACCCTGGGGACTAATCAACCAAAGTGCTTCTCCAAGTTGAAGCCAACGAGTAGAATTCTAATGAGCTGGATAGGATAATGAGCAAGAATTAGAGAAGGTCCTAATAAAGACCTCAGGAAGTTAAATCCTGTTGTTTTAGTCTTCGTGGGGGAATTAAAAAAAAAAAAAAAAAGCGCGGGGGAACGTTAGAGTAGTGAAGCCAGAAAAGGTATCATATTGGTCCACTCCTTTCTCTATGAAGTACATGAAAATTTATTTCATGTAAACCTGAGCCACTAAAAAAGACTGTGCCTTTATCTTTTGAAATTTACAAAATAAATAAATAAATAAATAAATAAATAAATAAGGAACAGATTAACCTCCTACAAATTAAGAAGGATGTTGGGAATTCATGCCCACAAAACAAATGAAAACATAATCTTATTATTTCAAAATGAGCTAAAAGAAGTAAAGAAAATGTTACAAGCTTTGAAATGATGACATAAATCAGAATTATAAAAGATCAGAAATTAGGTGATTGAAGAAAAGAAAGATGAAAATAAAGGTAAAGAGAACCTCAGTTAATAATCAGAATGAAGATTTAAAAAGATATAAATGATAAATATCCACGAGGAAGAAAACTGAATGGAATAAAACAAATACTAAAAATTGTAATCCCCCAAATTTTCTGAAATAAATGTCTCGAGACTGTGTAATGAAAGACCTCTTGAGTTCCTTGAAAAGCCAAAGAATTTCTAACACTAAGGAATATTCTCGTAAAATAACTGAACCTTAAATTAAAAAATAAAAGGCTCTGGGGAATCCAGGAGAGTGCATGGAACTTTTTTGAATTACAACTCAACCTAAGAGACTGTTAAACTGACACATGAAAAGGACACTTATATTTCATTAAAGAATTAGTGTGAAGATGTTTGGATTGTAATGATATTAAATAAAGGGGTTATTGTTTTATTGGAGGGTAGAGTTCTGGTGATAGTTATATCTGAAAAAAGGAATTCCTGTCATTTAGAAATACATGCTAAGATATTTACACATAAAGTCATAAAAATGTCTGTTATTTTCCCAAAACTTTCCTGGGATGGGGATGAGAAGTAATTGGATATATAGATAAAAGAAGATTGGTCAGGAATTGAAAATTACTAAAGCTGAGTGATAGGTCCATGGAAATTTATTACACTTTTCTCTTTTTGCATATAATTTGAAATATTCCATTTTTTTAAACCTCCTTTGCTACATTTAAAATAAATTATTTTCCATTATGTTATGCTTTTATGTAACACCTCTGCTGTATTAAATTCCCCACATCCTGGCTTACTTTTGTACATTT
>NW_007730740.1:262247-275722 GCF_000696425.1 Galeopterus variegatus | reverse complement strand
CTTTTATGTAACACCTCTGCTGTATTAAATTCCCCACATCCTGGCTTACTTTTGTACATTTAATCATATTGTTAGGGGTAATTCTCAATTTTGCTTCCGTTTTCAAAGGTTTTAGCTCAGCGCTACCTAAATTAATCCTTTTGTAAAATCACTACAAAAATCACTACTTCTTCTAAATTGAAACTATTCAAAATGAATAAAAATATTCTTAAAATATATCTGTATACACAAGGACACTTTAAAAAGTTAATGGAAAGATTCATATTACCTTTTAATTCTATTTTTCCACTGATCGAAATCTCTTGTACAACCCCATTCCTCTTAATGAGAAAACTGTGTGTTATTTTTAATTGATTATATATTTTACTCATTAGAAACCAAGAAATAATTTCTCTATCTGGATTCCAGCATGAGATTACAATCATTCATAATAATACACTTTATTCCAGCCAGAGGCCTTTCTTATCCCCACTAAGCTCATCTGTACACTCTTATCAGTGATATTTTAAAATGCAAATTTGACCATGTTAGTTTCTTGCTGAAAACCACTCTATGGCTTCTTATTTTTCTTGCTATAAAGAGAGAGGTACTTAGCCTACATTTTCTATTCCCTATGGGCCTATTCAGCTCGTCTTACCCACCCTCCAGCTCCAAAACTTACGTCTAGGCTGCCCTTCCTCCTTTGCATCTCAGCACCTTCTGCCTGAACAGCTCCTCCCAGGCCTTCTTTAGGTTAATACATATATATACATAATAGAATATTACTCAGCCATAAAAAGAATGAAATTCTGCCATTTGCAACAACATGGATGAACTTGGAGAAAAGGCACAGAAAAAGAAACACTGCATGTCCTCACTCATAAGTGGGAGCTAAAAAAAAAAGAAAGAAAGAAACATACAACAGTAACAATAATTTGATGAACTTTCAAAAGAAGAGAATAGAACTGAGGCCACCAGAGGTGGGAAAGTGGGAGAACAACGGGGGGTTAGCGAGAAATTGGTAAAGGGCCAAGGAAAATGATTAGATTGTATAATGTTGAATATACTATAGGGCCAAGGAAAATGATTAGATTGTATAATGTTGAATATACTAACTATCCTGACGTGAGCATCACATATTGCACACAGGTATTGATGTTTAACACTACACCCCACAGATATGAACAATCAAATATGTTTCAATTAAAAAAAAGGTTTTCCAATGTAAAAAAAAATAGGTTAATTCATAAACTGATCAGAGTAGTTCTAATATCACTTTCTAGGACAATTGCTTCTGAGATTTGCTTTTACTTTCCTTGAAGAACACATTCATAGCACCTTGCAATTTAGGTTTAGACCAATTGTCACAGCTGTGATATGTGTAACTGTCTACTTACTATTTATCAATGTTTGTCACTTACATGAGATAAGAAGCCCTGTGAAGGTAGAGGTCTTGGGGGTTCCACATGTTAATAGTTTCCACTTCCTAGGGTACTGGTTCGTATTAGACACTTGCAGATTTGTTGACTAAAATAATTCTGAAAATTCCGTTCATTTGTGTTTAGTACTTCAATCAGATAATGAATATTTCTTGAAGAAAAATCACTGATAATCCTGCCCCGTATTTTCTTTTCAAAATTAACACTTTTGGGTATTCCTTTCTTCACCCTCCATTCCCCCAACATTATTCTTAGTAAACAGTGGCAAGTTAAGCAGAACTTATTCAATGACTGAGTTCACAAGAAAACCACTGCGGTCTCATATGACACACTTAAAATTCTGTGATTTAAACTAAATGCATCCCGGGACTCTCTAGAAATACAGTCTAAAAGACATGTCAGAATTGCAATCCATAGAGGCTGCAATAGATTTTTAGAAGAATAATATAAACACACATTTTTGAGGCAAATGAGAATAACATAATGATAATGAAATGGAGAAACAGGCAAGCACTGAATAATATGTACTTCTAATGCAGCCTTTAAAAGCCACTAGTAAAAATCTTCACGTGCTTAGCGTTTAAGCTCAGGGAGGAGATATATATACCCAATTCTAATGATGCCAAAGTTCTCAGCATACCTTCATTGGCCTTAGATTGAAAGAGCATGTGATAAATCTAGTGGCTGTGGTGTGGTCATAGGCAGTTATCAAACATTTCAGTTATCCTATGTAGAGAGGAAAACCTATCTAAATTAAATCAAAATGCATGGATTAGTATGAGTGTTTCAAGCCAACCAATTTGAATTGCATGCTTGATAACACTTTCCATCAAATTTTTAATATGCTACAGTTTTATACATTTATATTAATACTTAGAAGATTGCTTAAATAATTTGATGTGACCAAGATTTAGTTGATTATAAAAAGGAATAAGTAAATACATAATTAAAATTGATTAAAATATGACATAAAATTATTTACTTTTTTAAAGCTCATGTTTAATATAGTGATGGAAATAAGAAAGCATTATCTTTAATCTTTCAGTTGAGTCTTATAAAGACCAAATTATAAAACTATTATATATATGCAGCAGAGTTTAAAGAAATACATTATTTAATTCTTCTGGATATAAAAAATTCTGGCCCATTGTGATTTCATTGGTTACATGTTACATGTTTTCTTTTTTCCTCCGGTTAAAATGTTAATAAATCTGGAATTAGATATTTTGCCAACATAGTACTGAGTCTGTTATCTGAATAAATTGTATCATGTTTAATAACATAGAGGGTTACTTTTGGAATGTTTAAGTAACATGAGGCCAAACAAGTTTTGAGATGGATCAAGAGCTAAATTAATTCAAAATATTCTAAGTAGTTAACTTAGACTGACAATTATGAAACCTTTTTGCTTTTACTGTTTGAAGAGGAATTTACCTTCAAAGTTAGATCTGAAAAAAATCATTATTATTATTTCCACTCAAGAAAATACTTCCTTGACTTAGAACTAAATATACTTTATTGGAAAATTTTGGTGCATGCCACAGAATATAATTCAAATTAGTGTTCTCTCCTTGGTTTGGGAATCTTTTGTAGAAATTTATAAAATTTCTGTTTTTACCAAAAGAAGTTGAAAAGTACTGTACAACTTTCTATTTTATAGTTGTGTAATTTTAAAAATACTAAAATATTCTTCTCTTTGAAAGCAAACTGTGGAGAATCACATGACAATGAGACTACACTATATTTTGTAACATCATTCCATTTTTATATAGTCTATTGCTTCACAATAGATCCCACATTTGGAATATCATCTTCTACAGGTGTTTTATCATGAATATTGACTTCATCCAATGACATCTACCTGTCACAGACAGATGCTACATTTTCATTTAAAAGCATAATTATAAAAATTTGAGAGTTTTGTATCTTTTAAATTAATAATGATTAATTTTCCATTTCATGTTAATTTACACATATACATTTATTTTCTTTGTTTTAAGCCTTATTTAAGTTATGGTTATAATTAGCTACATTATTAAGTTATGATTATAATTAGCTATATTATTAAATTATGATTATAATTGGCTATATTAAAGTGTGCTATACTTTGTCAAGTTAGACCAATATTGACAGACCCAGCTGAGATAAATTATAATAATTTTATATGTGTGCAAAATACATCATTGATTTCTAATTTTGGAAGTTACCTTGTTCATTGATTGGCATCTTTAAAAATTTATCTCTCAATAGCAATGAGATAAATTATAATAATTTTATATGTGTGCAAAATACATCATTGATTTCTAATTTTGGAAATTACCTTGTTCATTGATTGGCATCTTTAAAAATTTATCTCTCATTAGCACTGCTGTGATAAACTTACTTGTTTGTTGAAGCAGTTTTAGTATTATTAACTTAAAATAGAATGTGCGGGAACCTCGACAGTTAGTGTAAGGAAATAGAAAAAAATGTTGTGAAATAGCTTCAAGACTTTCTTGTAAGGTCATTGTTATTCAGCCATCCATTCATCCACTCAAAATATACTTAAATATTCTGTGCTAGGTATTTGCTGTTGGCTCCTCCAGATCCACAACCACATTTTTAAACTGAGCTTTCTGGTCCATGAAGTTAACCTGTAAGGACTACACCCAGGTTCTGCTTCTTGTTGAGTTAATGCAGTTGGTGCCCTGGCAGGAGATATCAGCCAGACAGTAGAGTGAGGTCAGAGTGCTTCCACCCACTGCCCCATGAAGCCGATTTGTGGCTGTGTCCCTCAGCTGATGTATCCTACTCCAAAGAGGTTTCCTTCTATGTCTTTATCTAATTCATTCCCTTGGGCATAGGAGTGTTGGCAGCTTATTTATTGCACGGCCATATGCCTCTTTGTAAAAAGTTCCTCTGCTTGAGTGATTTCAGCTTGGGTGAACCATCTGCTTGTTGCTGTGCCCAGACTAACACCATTGCCTACAACACACCAGGCATGGTTCTTGGTATTATAGAAACAGTTCTGTTTTATTTGTCTATTTATTTATTCATTATGTTTTTATTTATCTGTTTATTATTTAATTCATTTATTTACATAATATAGATGGGACACAGACCTCTCTAAATTTTTTGTGTCATTGAATACATTAGGCCTAAAAGTCCCTTAACTTCTACCCTCTCCTCGTACCAGTTATCCCAATCACTAAAAATCCCAATCTACAGAAACCAAAGTAAACCACAATAAGAGCCTAGGAGCTGCAAATTTAAAATGTGTGGAAATATACTGTGACAACACTTTCCTTTCCATGTGAGGAAAGGACACATCTTTTGTGTATAAACTCAGTGCACAAATGCAGAGTGCCTCTCTTCATTAAACACTGTTTAGGTGTTTTTGACTGGAATTGTGTATTCTTAGTATGTATTCATTATAACAGTAATTTGTGATAATCAAATAACATGGATTGCCAAAGGGAGTTGTTGAAAATAGATTTTGTATTTATGTATGAGGTTCATAATTACAACAAAGATAAAAAATATTTTTGAACAATAGTAAAAGAAGCTATAATTTCTCCTCATTCTTTCCAAGTTATTATCTAAATCTTTCTGAGGTTATTATAAGATACTTTTCAGATTTTGAATCACTAAAAGTATTTTAAAACATGTAAACACTAAATGATTTAAAATATTTAGAAATGTGTACATATAAATACTCAACATCTTTTTATCTTATAAAACAATAAATATTTACCCAATTTCTTAAAAAATGAGTTTTTGGGTACCACATTGATTCTATTTCTTGAACTCAAATCTAATAATAGATGATATCTAACATTTTTATTAAAAACCTATGAGATAAACTATAATATTTTACAAAGCTTGAATCAAAATTCAGGAATACAAAAATGACAGTAACATGACATAAAAACACTCTAAGTAAAGATAGATTATGGCAGTAAAAGTATTAAGTATTTTATATGATTGGTGTATTATTTTTTTGCTATTTTTCTCCTTGCCCTAATTTTAACGAGCTTCATTAAGACTTTTGGATCTTAAGGTTAATTTTAATTCCATTTACAATATAGGAGATGCTATGCCTATTTCCTTGGAACAACTGTGCCTTTTAATTAAGTTTCATCTGAAATAGGAAGTACCTAAAAGATATTTTCCCTAATAGAATCATTACTAGGCATCCCTTGCTCTAAATGATACCGCTGATATTCATGTCCTTTATAGGTTTTTCCCTTTTTTTTTTTTTAGATAGAATTGTGAAAGATACAAACCACTAATCAATCGATCAATTTCTCTGCCTCTGTGTCTCACTCTCATACACACATGTGTGCAAACACAACAAATTCTTCCAAATGTAGCTGTGAAATATATTCCAGATATTTCAGGAAAAAGAGTGAGCTATTGGAGTGACTAAAATCAAGGGAGATTAATCTTGAGGAATATATCTATTTTCCTTTACCTCAGAGTCTAAACTATCAAATAAATGTTTTTTTTCACTGACATTAAAAACATCCAAGCAAATTTCCAAGAAGCCTGTTGCCAAGTCATCATTGTTAGTAAAGTTATCTGAATTTAAGGAAATCCTCCTATGCCAGAGATGGTTCCTTAGTCATTTCTCCACCTGCAGAGTGTAGCACATTCTCAGGCACATCGTAGATGTTTTAGTAAAGTGCCTGTAATTAAGATAATTATTGACACATAGTACATTACACAATCAAGACAACACTTTTAATTATGGAGAATACATGCATTCAAAAATAAGAAAATGCATTTTCAAGGTCACTTTCACACTGAACAAATAATGGAGAACGTTTCTTTTCAGGTATTTCTAATGTGCTTCCCATTTTCCTGTTGACCTTGATGTTTCCTAAGACGATCTCTTCCTAGTCAACCCACTTATCTTGTATCAATTTAAATTGCTTGTCACAAACTATTTATTCCTCAAATAACTATTGGTTGAAAAGATGTAAAGGCAGTTAAATTATGAACAAATTAATAGTTTTATTCCATTATCCTTTATCCATGTGTTAGAGAAGAAATCGGGGAAGAAACACAACTGCCATTGAAAGAGTGGAATATTAAAGCTTATGTTTTATTCTTACAGTTAACAACAAAATGAGAGTTAACCCAGTTTAGAAGAAAAATTTTAAAATAAGAATAGGTAAATATTTTAACTCATCTCTTTTTGTGATAATTTTAAATAATGTTATTGAAGAGTAAAATATAAATATAAATTCTTGGGCATTATCTCTACACTCTGAGAATGATTCTTCTCACTGGCTAATTTACTCAGACCTAACTACTCCATTTTATCTGGCATTACACAGAACTGACAACAAAAGATGAAAAACTCTTCACTTTAGTAACCATTTGGTAAACATGATAATTTAGAAAGAGATTTTAGAAATTAGCTTTTAAATATATATTTTCTTCAACAAGACAGAGAAATATAAAAACGGGATGGATGCATTTCTAGATTAAAAGAGACTTATGGGACATAATATGTGCAAATAGGAACATTATTACTGATTTCAATAAACAATAAAATGTCATTTTTTGAGATAATGTAGAAAATTTCAACATAATCATTAGGGCATTGTGGTGATGTGAGGAAAGCTACTATTCTTTCAAGATGCTTATAGAAATAAGTAGGATAAATTGCTATGAAGTCAGGATTTTATTTAAACTACATCAAAAAAATAGATGAAATAATGTGCTAAAATCTTCATAATGATTAAATATAATTAGAGGCTCTACAGAGAAATTATTCTTCTTTTATATATGTTTAATTTATATGCATATAAATGTTTAAAAATTTTTCTAATAAAATTTAGTTTGGATTGTTTTTTAAAAGCAATCTTGTCCTTTATTTCCAGCATAATGCTGGACTATATAATATGATCACCCTCCTGCTGAAAAGTTCTATAAGTACTTTATAAAATTAAAAAGAGAAAACCAACTTTGTGATTGCATCGAGGACCTGACAGGAACAGAAGGAATCATGAGACCAAAAACTAATTTAAAGCAAGAAAAAAGAATAGTAAATGGCATTTCACTGGAACCAACATCTTGCCCTGAGGACATTATAAAATAAAACCTGAGGAAATTGAGCTATATATATATATATATATTCATGGGACTGGCACAGGGTTTTAAGCTTTAGAGTGAAACTTCTTAATACTGTTCAGATTCTAAATGATCACAACTTTAGTGTAAGAGTGCACTAAATATAAGGGTATGTTCCCTCATCCTATGCTGATCCAAGAAAATCCATCTGTCTCAAAATGAAGAGTTTGGTGGATAGAAAAAAAGAAATCACTGAAAATTAATAATGCTAAACCAATTTTTAACAGTTCTGCATTCTGAATTTAGTCAACTTTATTGGTTAAAACACTAAATCTAAAGTTATGATTATGGGCAAGTGCCTTGTAGGCACTTAAGTAAGTAAAAATGACCAGGTACTCTACACGCCTCATTGAAGTCCTGTGGAAAAAGTTTGTTGAAAAATGAGCTCACAGTTAAAAATCACAAAACATACAATGAAACAAAAGTGAGAGAGAGTACAACACAGAACATTAAATCAGACTCAAAAATGAAGTCTGAAATAAATTTTAAAACACTGGATGAGAATGAACTCTTCTCACTGTTTATAAGGAACAAAAAGGGATAATGAAAACACAAGTAAATTGCAGTTGAGTATTATAGGAGACTCTTACATTGATCGACCCAATAAACTTCCCACTCTTCAGCCTTTGCTCAGTCATCTCTCACAATGACTCTGGGCTTGGCAATTTTCCCTGCCTTGTTCGATGGGAAACTACCAAGCATAGTTCAGCCAGATGCATGATAAGCACTTAGACACTATTCTCTAAAAATGTTCCCCTGTAGAAATCAGCCTCAATGCTGCAGAAAGACTAGGCAAGACTACTGAGTTATGAGAGACAACATAGAAAGGGCCAGTGAAATGTGAGAAACCATCTTGATTATTCTATCATCAGCCAAGCACCTAGCTGAATGCAACCACATAGATGATGTGAGGTATGTGACATGAGATTGAGCCCAGTTAATACACACAATCACAGAAATTAATAAATAAATATTGTTTTAAACTAGTCATAGGCAAATGATATTCATTATCAGTGGATTCTGCACAGTTCATTCATTTTCCATTGGACATTACAATAACCGGGAAACATTATTTAAATTCTTCACGGCAGATATTCCATTCTCCATGTACTTTTGAATATCAATATGTAAGTTGCACTTTGAATTTTTGTAGTCGGGTTTCTCTACATTTTCCATTCAAATTTAAGTTTTACTGTTTTTTTTAAAGGGGTTATACTTAAGCTAACATATTTTATAATACCTGTGATGAAAAAAAAAAAAAGAAATGTAAAGGCATAATGGTACTTTAAAAGATAAAAAATATAGGCTTTAGTCAAAAAGGCAAAATCAAAAGTTAATACATAATTTTATAATACCTGTGATGAAAAAAAAAAAAAGAAATGTAAAGGCATAATGGTACTTTAAAGGATAAAAAATATAGGCTTTAGTCAAAAAGGCAAAATCAAAAGTTAATACATGTATTTCAGCTTAACATAAACTTGCCTCTGAAAGATAAAATGGAAAATAAGTACTTGGATTTTTGCATAACTTTCATTATAGAAGTGCAACATATTTTTCAAACAAAAGAAAACTAGTTAGCATTAAAGTTTTTATCTTAGATATTTAGAATTTTACATGGAGCCACTACTCTGAAAGATAAAATGGAAAATAAGTACTTGGATTTTTGCATAACTTTCATTATAGAAGTGTAACATATTTTTCACAATAGAAGAAAACTAGTTAGCATTAAAGTTTTTATCTTAGATATTTAGAATTTTACATGGAGCCACTGACAGGCATAGTGGGGCAATCAAATAGCACTCAAATAATGTTAATGTTACAGAGCAAGTAAGCAAAATTTTCCTTATAGAAATAACCCCTACATGAACAAGGACTATTAATATATGATAGCTGTTAAATAAAAACCTGAAGAAAGTGATGTTGCTAGCCAAGTGGACATTTTGATGAGGAATATTGTAAGTAGTGGGGACAACAAATGCAATGTCTGTGAGTTGTGTGTGGAACAGCAAGGAGACCATGATGACTGGGTGGCGAGAGCAAGAGTTGAGGAGAGTAAAACAGGCCGAAGTTACAATGTGAATGGGCCCTCATCGTAGCGTGCCTTGGAGAGCACAGTAAGGACTTTGGCTTTGAACATGAGTGAGAAGGAAAACTATTGTGGGATTTTTAGCAAAGGAGTAAGATGTTTGGACTTAATTTTAACAGGACTTCTATGGCAGGAGAAACTAGAGGAGGACAGGAACTGGACTGGGAGACCATTTTTGGAGATTGTGACAATAATCAAAGAGAAATGTGTGTGGCTTTGAAAAGAGTGGTGGTAATAGTAGTAGTTAAAAGTTGTCAATTACAGGTATATTTTTAAGGTAGAGCCAACAAAATTTGCAGACAGATTAAATGATCGTGAGACTTTCGTTTTGTCTTGTCTTCAAAAGCCATTGGGGGCATACTATCAGGGTATTGAAAAAGAAGAAACAGGAATGTTAAGTTTTGATATCTATCCCACAAGTGACTGATAAAAGTAAACATGATTGGTTTATTTTCAGATATGTTGGTGCTAAAATGTTGGCAGGGTATTAAAATGGGAAATGGAGGATAGCTCTCAAAAGATGTAGAAGAAAAATATTTTGCATCTTACAGATAAGAATTTTGCAATTATCCATATTAACTAATTGATTAATACACAAATATTTCTGAGCATCTATTAAATACCAGGGAACTTTCTAAGCATCAGATATATAGCAGTGAACCATAGAGAGAAACCCAATTTTCTTTACAATCAAGACTACTAGTAACAGTTTGTCATTTGGAAGGTGAAAGAGACTTTGGTGTGACATTTTATCATACCTACCTACTAGTTAGGAAAATTAAAAATTAATTATGAAATAAAAACATTTCTGATTAATAGTTGATTGGTAGAAATTTTTGGCAGATACCCAGAAGCAAGTTGATGTCTGGAGAATGGAGAACAAGTTGAAGACAAGTTTGTCAGGGGTAGTGCTTTTAAGTTTTGTAATAGATAAAATCTCATGAGATAAGCAACAGATAGGTCAGGATGCTGCTCTCTCTGAGGATATATGGAGAATTTATATTACTGTCTGGATTTCGTATGATTTATCTTCAAAAAAATACCTTCTTATTAAAATCTATTCATGTATTAAAGCCTAAGGAAAATTTTGGAATTAAATAAATCAAAATGAATAAATCCTTACCTTGGGTACCTTTTACATTCATCTCTAAGAAAGTGTTGTAACTCTTTAATAATAATTATGTCATTTTTAAAATAAATAATGTGAATTGACATTCCCTTCTTTATACATGAAGCTAAAACTGCTCCAACANAATAAATGACTTGTGTATGCAACTGCTGGCTCTGTGGATATCAGTTAAGAGGAAACAACTTTTCTCTAAGCAAAATTAATTAGCCCTTGGTGAGATACAACTGTTATGATATTGTCCTCACAAACAGCATTCTCCAGCTGAGTTAACTAGGGCATCATGGTGATCTCAATTCCACGCTAATCTCTTTAGAACCATCTTGTATTTATTAAGTGTATTTTTACATTTAATTGAATTTACATGAGAATTTCACTAGAGTAAGAATTTTTTTTTTTTTTTTAGAGACTCACAATTAGCCCTCAGTGAGGACATAGCTTCTTATCTTCTTTTAAGAAGCTTCTCATTTTTTGTGGGAATTGAGATTGGGCAACAGATTACAAGGATTAGCTAGCTGAAAAAGCATTATTCACTCTGAAGCCACGAGAGAGCAATTTAATCTTTATGTCCACATGGAAAGTGTTCCTAAACTCCAAGCAATTTACTTTATTTCTGATATTAGACTCTGTAAACAAATGTGCAATGCAATAGACAATAAAGGTGTTCAAGGAATGCCAGTATTGAGAATAGAATAACTTATAGGAATTTATCTGTTCATAGNGGTGTTCAAGGAATGCCAGTATTGAGAATAGAATAACTTATAGGAATTTATCTGTTCATAGTGTCTTAATTTGACCTCAAAACCAATATGTAAAATTTGTCACTAACTCAAAAAGGTCCTTAGCATTAGGTTTGCTCAGTTCTAAACCTTATTTACCTTCTAGTTCCACATACTTAGTAAAATGCCTTGAATAATATTTTAAAATACAGTTTAATTACTAGGCTGTGTATGTGTCCTAGATTCAATGGCTACTAATGAAGCTGCTAATTGCTAACACTTACAGAAAAATTTTAAATATTGAACTCATGTGATACATCACATTTCTAGTGATGGTTCCACTGAGACAAATTATTTTATTGATTTATAGATACTAAGATTTATTATTATATATTCATTCTTATATTTATACACTATTAAAAGAATAAGGAAACTTTTTAGATGCTTTTGGATAAGACCTCTTGACTAGAAGGCATTGTTTTGCTTGGAGTACAAGGAGTCATTGATCTGCTTGGAGTCTAAGGTGTCATTGAGTAAACCAAAGCCAACACATAGGAATATAAAATGTAGGAAATTACACGTTTATCAGAGTTAAAAGTGAAACCAAATTGAAGTCTTTGGGGGACTCCTGTCTTTAGCCAATATGATTATTCCAAAGTATAAAAGGGATCTTCAAAATGTTTGTGGGAAGACTTGTGTTGTCTTTTAATTCTGTTTTTCTAAGTTTTTGAAGTACCTGTGTATTACAATTTGGGTAAAGCAGAGAAGGTGCAAAAACTTAAACATGCATTTTGATTACTGGGATTATAATCTTAGAGTCAGATGGTTCCTTAGAAATCCATCATGGATCTATCTACTGCAGCTCTTCTCGATGGTCAATCATTTAGTCTTTATTTACATATTTTCAATATACAGAAAACTTTATAATACAAATATAAAACTTACAGAATTAGTATAGGGAAAAAAAAACTAAGTGATTACCCTTGTAACCACCACCAAAGTCAAGAAATAAAACTAAAATAGACACTTCTAAATCTGTTCAGTATGCTCCAATCGTATCATAGCCCATTGCCTCCCTCCAAATGTAAACATTCCCTTGACTATATAGTAATCACTTCCTCATGTTTATGTCTATCCTAATTTATTATACTCTATATGTACCTACATTTTTTAAAGAAATCAACTTCAATGTTTTAAATCTATGATCTTATAAGTCTCTTTTTTAATAATAAACTCCAACTTACCTTTCCCAATACTGCTAATACTTGATCTAATATCCTGTAAATACACAAATTCAGGCTATTCATTTTCTCATAACAAAGACTTTCAAGTAATTGAGGAGCTATCACAATGTTCTGATAATCTTTACCTACAGGTTAAATGTGTAATTTCTTTAACCCAGTTTTTCTTAAAGTCCCCAAAATTTTGTCATAAAAATAATCACCCACAGACCTTGTTAAAAATACCTCTTCTTAGATCTTATTCCAAACCCTGGATAAGAAAAGCCCAAGATGGGATATAGTCATCACCTTTTTTAGCCAACATTTGAAGTATCTATATGTGTTCACTTCCTCTAAAATCCCATGACTGGGTAATCTGGATTGTAATAAGGATACCAGGGTTGAAAATAAAATCTATTTAGGAGCCTAACTTACCTTCTTTTCATCTTATTCTTCTTTTTCCTGGTGATCTTCCCTATTCTTCTTTCTCCCATTCTTTGATATTTATAATAAAGACCACATTTCCTAGAGTTGAGGAAATGTGGATGGCAAAGATTATACTAGCCTGGTGAAAAATTGTGAAATAGATGTATCAACACAGAAAGGGTAATCCTTCAAATTTTCCCAACTCTTTCATGAGTGTCCTCATGACCAACTACTGAAAAAAGCAAAAGAAGCCTATTTGGGGGGATTCCGTGTAGACTTAGATGGAAATGGTACCAATTTGGAACTTTTGCTCTCTTCTTCATTCCCATTCCTAGACATTGTTTTGCCTGGAGTACAAGT
>NW_007730740.1:255991-262111 GCF_000696425.1 Galeopterus variegatus | reverse complement strand
CAAATGAAGAGCAGACATAAAACCAAAAGAACATAGTGTCAAATAAGCTGTCTCAACAAGGATAACTTAAGTTTCAAATGTTGCTGAAAAATCAAACAATATAAGGAGATATAAAAGTCCATTGGATTTATTAACATAGACAGCAGAGATGCTTCCATCAAGAGCTGTATTCATATAGTAATGAGGACAGTAACCACATTGGACAGAATCAATGAGTGAGTGGGAAAGGAGGGTATTTTGTGAAATGTCAGTATAGGTAAGTGTTTTTAAGTTTGTCTATGAAAGTAAAGGGACAGAAAATTATTACTAGGTGGAGAATGCATATGATGACAATTTCTGAATGTTATTATTGTTATTTTCACTGCATTTATGCTGAGAAATATTACTTCTGTTCTGATATTGATAGGTAATATATAGCAAAGAATCCTTTGAAGGTATGGGAAGGGATGATTGATCATGTAAGCGTTTCTGTGGAAGCAGGAAAGGGAAAATTACACATTGTCTACTGAAACTGGAGGGAAGTGAAAAAGAATGAATAAAATTCAGATTTTCAGATGGGCACTTGTGTGTAGAAACAGCGGGAAAAGGACTTTCCCAGTCGATGCTTTCTATTTTCTCTATTAATCAGAATGCAAATCTATTTGCTTAAGGTGGAAGGATGATTTTAGAAAGGTTATAGATATTGATGAGGTTGTAGAGGTTTGGAATTGTTATTTTATTGGATGGGACTTCAAACTATATTTGGGACAGAGTTGAAGTTAGTAAATTTTTAGTAATACCTATCTGACCTATTGCATGATTGTTTTCTGTCAGCTTTACCGTAGAGAAAGGGGTTAATTGGTTTAATAGATTTAGAGTTTGGATGGACTTAGTACACTTTATAGTGATGCGGGAGGAACCCACATAATATTAGATGAATTAATCTTTCCATATTTTTTTCTTTTTGTAGTAATGAATTGCAACAATGTTTAAGCAAGCAAGTTAAAAAGAAATTAGAATGTGGGCAGAAAAATAAAATGATTTATTTAGTAATGTGGGAGGTAAAATAACTTCTGTTCCAAGTTGTATTTGGGCCAGTCATAATATCAACAATTCTGACAAGAAGAAATTAAAAACTAGACACTACGTCTTTAAAAAATAAAAATGAGATTAAAGAACTATGGAGAGGAAGAAGGTGGTAGAGTCAAATAGTAAGATTCTCAAAAGAATTAAGGCTGATTTTTCATTCATTGGTTTATTATTTGCTCATTTATTACTTTACGGTTTTGTTTTATTCTTTATTCACTCATTGCTTCACTTATGTAATAAAAACTGTAGTAGGGTTATTGTCTTAAGGCCACAATAGTCAATTAGGGTAAATATTTACCTTTTGCTTCTGAGCTACAGGAATTGAGATCACTTAAAATTTATCACTCCAGAGGATCTGAGAGAAATGGTATCTTCACTAAGTCATTATTTAGTTGATTCAAGAGAATGGAGAGAACCCTCTGAGAAGAAGGTAAACCATAGGGAAGATGATCATCTACCAGTGGCCCCTACTGTCAATTTAATGCAGGGAACTGGCTCCCCAAACAGGAAGTAGATTTTTTAGGCACCTTTGCAATTAGGGATTGCATTGAAACAAAGTTCTAGAATGTGGAATGTGAGTGTGAGTCATATGTCCCCTTCCAGGCCTGGCCCACAGACATCTATGCTTGCTTCTTTATGCTGTTTTAAGCTCTGGCTGTCTAGCTGGAATGGAGATAAAACCCTAGATGACCTTGGAATCCATGTCCTGCATATCACAGAGCTTTTGTCACACTAGGTTCTTGAATCACTGCATAGAAGAGGGCTATCCTGCTGACCTGTTCTCTTACGCAATACTATTATATGATCTAAGGAGTTTTATGGTCCTTAGACCAACAACCAACTGCATTAACCATCATAATGGAGATAGGGGAATAGTTAAATTTAGATACTCAGTTTCCCTCACCTTAGTAGATGGAGGACATGGTGTTTTGGATTTTTGGTTGTGTGATCCGACCTTAGTTTATTTATTGAGGGCTGCTGCTGGTCCCAGCAACTGGGATAGATATTTTAAACTGGATTGTTCACAGTTTCAAAATCAAAATACTTTTACTTTGCCTTATTTTGTGTAACAATGATATTATTTTTAATAAAAATGAGACGCAATAATTTGCTTAATGAAGACAAAGGAGACAGGCAAAAAGAAAAAAATAAAAGTTAAAAAGTAGTTAAGCAAGCATACATACAGACACATACATACACCACTCAAATTCACTTTTTCTTATTTAGACATGTTAGCTTGTACTGTTTTAACTCCTAAAGTTGTGTGTTATCTAAGGACTATGAAACCTCCTCTGCGTGGTTGTTTAAGCAATTCAAATGGCCAAGTAGGAGTTTTTGACTCTGATTTGTTCATTTTTAGCCTTTTATAACAATGGCAAAAGCAAATGAAGGTTTGCATTTTAACATCTTGTTAAATATGTTTGTTGGAAAACCTTTCTTTTTCTTATGCCGAAAGGAGAAGGGAAATTCTAAGAGTAAATGACAAAAACAGTTTCTGCCTTGTGGCTAAATGCTCAAAAAAATGTCTCTATAAAGGAAGGGAAAATGAAAACAAAAATAAAATGACAAAAGCAAAAATTTTTTAAACATACTATTTTTACTATCTTTATTAAAATTAATATATTGTCATTGTATCTGGAATATTTCCAAATTTAGGCTACTGTAATACAAATTAGGAAGAACAACCTATTTATGAGATTGATGGGTTTGCAATTTTCAAAGTTCTCTCATGTCATTTAAAGAATTTTTTTTTAGTAAATAAATTTCTCTTTTTTTAATAGTGCAATATAATGATACTTCTAGCTGAGCTGCAGTGTGAGAAAATGCAATCAATGTATTTTTGCTTAATAACTGTTGAATGCCTTGCTGTAAACATTGCTTGTATTTGTTTGTATACTTATGTTAAAGATTCCAAGTGAAAAATAAGGAATTATTGCAATACCACAGTCTTCTTCCTTTGAATCAATCTTATTAAATATACAACCTATGCAAATTATACCAAACAATAAGAAATTGTAAATATAATGTAATCATTTATGTATCTTAAAATTTAAAAGGAATCACAGGAATTCTCCCTTGTAAAGCAGTGTCTACAGAGTCATGCTTTTCTTTAGTCTGAGATACTATAAACTTTATTGCAAATGTCATAGTGAGTGCGTCTTAGAAGCTAGCCCTATAAAAACATGTCCAAACCTTTAGAAATAAAATGAAATAAAGTAAATAAACAGATAGTTTTTAATTTTAAGTCTTTCCTCAAAGAGGTCAAGAACTGTGGTAATCAATACATAGTAAATAATGCCTAAGATGTAGAAATGAGAGTCCGTATATCCAAAGTATAAAAAAATCCATTGCTCTCGAATGTACTGTTTTCAAAAGGAACATTATCACTTTTCAGAAATGAATCATTAAAAAAGAAATTGCTTTAGGAATATGGTATTTTTAATTAATACATATTGAATAAAGTTTAAGTAGCTTACCTTTTCTGATATTTTTGTTTGACTGTGCTAAAAAATTTATTTTGGGTACAGGCATTCATTCATTTATTTGTTTCACGAATTTTGTGTTAAGTGCTTATGATATGCCAAGCACTATTTAAAGTGCTGGAGATAGAGAAAGGAATATGTTCGAAGAAGACTTTGTCATCATGAATCTTAACCTCTAGTGATATACATAAAACAAACAAGTGGGTAAATAAATCACTAATATAACGTAACACAATGTAATAAATTCTAGGTAGGAGAGTAGCTGGGGAGTGACCGGGCTGGGAAGATGGGGCTACTATTTCAGGGAGGAAGTCAGAAAAAGACCTTCACTTGGCAAAATGCAAGCAGAATCCTGCACAATGGAAAAGAGCCAGCCACGTGAAGGTCCGGGGGAGGACTGTTCCAGGAGGAGAGACCAGTTGACTAGATGCCCTAAGATGAGAATGAGGTTGGCCTGAATGAGGAAATGTAAGAAGGTAAGTATATTTGGAGTATTGTGAGTGAGGAAGAATATGCTCGGAGGGGAGGATTCAGAAGATGATGGAGAAGAAGCCTTTATGTCTTCATAGATACTGCAAGGATCTGAGATTTTGTTCTTGGGTAGGAAAGCCAGGATTTTATTTAAGTTATTAAGTTATTAAGGACAGCTGACATAATTGTAGTTATATTTTAAATTGTAAAATTTTACTCTAGGTGATATACAAAGAATGGGTGTATATGGAGAATGAGATAAGAGTAAAACTATGCAGATCAGTTAGGTTAATAAATGATCCAAATGAAAAATGGTGACAATTTATTCCAGAATGATGCCAGTGGAGTCTTTGTAAATTGTGGGTTTTCATAGTTAACTCCACGTGTCAACGTGTCTAGGCTGTGGTGCCTAGTTGTTTGTCAAACATCAATCTACTAGTTGTTGTAAAGGTAGTTTTTAGTTGTGAGTCTTATTTAAATTAACAGACTTTGTGTAAGGCAGATTACCCTCCATAATTTAGGTGGGCTTCAATCATCAGCCGAAGGCCTTAAGAAAGAAGACTGAGGTCCCCAGAAGAGGAAGGAATTCTGCCTCTAGAATGCCTTTGTATCCAAGGCTGCAATGCCAACTTTGGCTAGAATTTCGCATAGGTTATAATGTTATGCATATTGTTGATGAAATTTATGTAGACTGTGAGTGAAAGAGCAAGATCAAGAATTCATCTTGTGTTTGATGTTTGAACAACAGAGTGAATACTGATGCCATTAACTTAGATTGAGAAGACACAGTGTGACTGCAGTTTTAGATGCCTGCTAGAGATCCACATAGAGATGTTAAGTGAAGAGACAGGTATAAACTTCTGGAATGCAAAAGGGAGCCAAGACTGGGAACAAAGGTTTAGAGTCATCAGTTGGCAGATGCTACTTAGAGCCATGGACCTGGATGAGATCATCTGGAAGGAGAGTTGATGGAGGAGCCAGGACCGGGCCCTAGATCAGAAAGAGGGAGACAGACTGCAGAAAATGCTATGGAAGGAAACAGTGGCCCAAGGAGGAAAGAGAAGGGCCCATTGGATATGGCAAAAGGGAAAATATTGGTACCATTAAAAGGGAAAGTTTCAAAGGAACAGACCAGGATAAAACACTAAGTGTAATGGACTAAAATAAAAAGAATAGCTTGAAAGCAGAGACGGTGACAATAGTCATCATGTGACCATATTGCTATGAATGGACTCTGTACAAATGTGAAAGTAAATGAAAAATCTTACCATATTCTGTTGTCTCTTACATTAGATGTTATCTTGGAAGTTGTACAGAATTCCCAAAATAAGCATATCCAATGGTGACTTGTTTTCTTGTGATTTGCCTCTTTCTCCACAAAATTCAGTAGAGAAAATAGACTGAAAGATGATAGGGTCTGTTATTTTCACTGAATGATTCATTAATGCGATTTTATTTTGTTTTATTTTTGAAGAAGGGTCTAAGTTTACAAAATGTACTTTTCTTATGTTCTCTATAGATAAGAGCTAACTTAATGTTGTATTCTTTCAAGTATATTAAGTTATACGAAGTGACAATGGGCAGTAGAAGCCATTCCATAATAGTGTAGAAAATCAATTTAAAAGACGCATTAATTGCAACTGAGACTTCAGGTGCCAGTAAAAACCAAAATAAAACTAAGTAATGTTCAGATAGCCATGCCAAATTCTGAGGACGATTGAGAGGGGATTTATAGCGCTCTTCTCCCATTACAATAAAACCAGTTGTTTCAGGGATTAAACTATCTCTAGTTTGAGTTCATTTTAATATTAAAACACCACAGATAAAGATGTAAGGGAATGCTTAAAGAATGTTGACTGATGAAATGAAATTAAATCAAATTCAGAAGTAAAAAGCCATCTTTATTCCCAAGACTACCTTATGAAGAGCACAAAGTTATCTGTAATTGGTGCTAGCAGTCAAATCTGAGTAGGGCAGTTCTCAGAGAATATCAAAACTATCTTCAGAACATAACAAACTGAGAATAAAACAAACAAAATAAACAGAAAAAGGCAAAAGTCCAATTTCAGCGTTCTTGAGATGTAGTACTATTTTTCAT
>NW_007730740.1:253480-255506 GCF_000696425.1 Galeopterus variegatus | reverse complement strand
GAATATCAAAACTATCTTCAGAACATAACAAACTGAGAATAAAACAAACAAAATAAACAGAAAAAGGCAAAAGTCCAATTTCAGCGTTCTTGAGATGTAGTACTATTTTTCATGAAGAAAAAGTAAATTACGAAGATTTTATAAAAATTAACCATGTAGGATATCTTTAGCGACAGTATTTACTATTGAAAAATGAGAAAATTTATCATATGAGTATGCAAAAAACATCTTTAGTAAAAGAAAGTTAATAAAACATTTTACCTGCAGTTCTGAGCTATTAATATATTCACACATTAAAAACACAGATTTTATTAAAAAGGAATATGCTACTTAAATTTTATTAGAATAATTCATGAATGTGTAGACATCTCAGACATAGCAAAAATAAACTAAAAATAGGATTTCAATTTAATTACTAAATAAAGATATATAAACTTTAGTTTTTAAAAAATTCTTAATGTCTAGATTTTTCCTTTTCTGTTTTTCCATATGACATTGTATCAATTTTGTAGAACTTCTGTAACAAAGTAGTACAAATTAGCTAGTCTGAACAACAGAAATTTATTGTCTTACAGTTCTAGAGACTGGAGGTTCTAGGATGGCAGAGTTTGTTTCTTCTGAGAGATGTGTGTGAAAGAATCTGTTTCATTTTCTCCCCTAGTTTCTGGTGATTTTCCTGAAAGCTTTGTCATCCATTGGCTTGTAGGGCATCACCCCAATCTCTTCCTTCATGTTCACATGGCCTCCTCCCTGTGTGCATGACTATGTCTTAATTTCCCCCTTTTGTAAGAATATCAGTCAACTCTTGTAACTTCGTTTTAACTGGGTTGCCTCTGTAAAGACCCTGTCTCCAAATAAGGTCACATTTTGAGTTATTAGGGTTGAAGACTTCAACATATGAATTTTGGGGAACAATTCGACCCATAACAGTCTGTGTTTTGACTCTAAAATTCATGTTCTTCTCACATGCAAAATACATTCACCACATCCTAACATCTTCAAGAGTCTTAACTCATTCCAGTATAAACTCTAAATTTAAAATCTCATCTGAATATCATCTAAATCAGGTATGGATGAGACTGGGGCTATGATTCATCCTGAAGCAAAATTGTTCTCCATCTGTGAACTTGTGAACTAGAGATAAAGTTATAGTGCTTTCAAAATGCAGTGGTGCCATGGGCATAGGATAGACATTCCTATTCCAAAAGAGAGAAATTGGAAAGAAAAAAAATAAAATGGAGTCATAGTTCCCAAGTAAGTCCAAAACCAGGCAGGGTGAATTTCATTAGATTTTAAGGCTTGAGAATAATTATCTTTGGCTTGATGATGCTGTCTCCTGGGCTCACCAGGAAGGCTACCTAACCCTCCAGGATCTGGACCATATCTGCTTCTGTCTTACACACTTCCCTGGGAGGTGGCCCTTCTCTCTAGGCCCTGGATGAAGTATGTCCTCTGGAACACCAAGGAGGTGGCCCCGCTCTCTGGATCCATGGCTCTGATCTCAAAGTTATTTTTCCTTCACTGGTTCTGTATTTAAAGTCATTCTTCCTTCATTTGATCCCATATCTATCTCTGTCTAGTCCAGGCTGACTATGTTTCTGCTAGTATGAAATTCTCAAAAGTTTTGTTGACCTCCAATGCAATTCACCGAGGTTCAAGGCATTTTACAAGAAGGGACTACACAGATCTTTTCTGAATAACCATATCCCTATATCTGGCTTCTGCTACAATGTTTGATTGAATACATGGATCATATGCTTAATCCATTTAGCAAATTGTTGTCCAGGTACACCCCTGGCTTAGTTTCAAAAGCACACTATCTGAATAATCTGAAATCTTCCAAATCATCAAGCTAGTTTCTTTTTACTTAGCAATTTCTCTTTCAATTAATTTCTCTCCTCTCATATTTTACTGTAAGCCACAAGGAGAAATCACACCATGCTTTCAACACTTTGCTTAGAAATACCATCTAAAAATCCAAGTTCACCACTTACCAGTTATATTTTTCATCTGACAAAACCCAATT
>NW_007730740.1:252352-253419 GCF_000696425.1 Galeopterus variegatus | reverse complement strand
AGAAATTTATTCATTGTCTCATAGTTCTGAAGGTTGAAAGTTCAAGATAAACCCTGGTGGCGGGGTGGATTTCCCTTGAGAGCTGTGAAGAATAATACATTCCATGCTTCTCTCATAGCTTCTGGTGGTTTGCTAGAAATCATTGGCGTTTCTTGGATTGTAGAGTATCACTCCAATCTCTGCCTCATATGGTGTTCTCCAGCTGTGCATGTCTGTCTCAAAATTCTTTATTTAAGGACACTAATAAATATCATTTTGAATAGAGACCACCCTAGTAACCATATTTTAACTAGACTAGTTTACTGTAATTGGGTTACAATTTGATCACATCATGAGATTGAAGCAGATAACTAAATTTGAAAATAAAACAAATTTTTTTTCTATGAAGACATTTCTTGTTATTTCTGTAGCAAGAAATATTTATGATGGAAAATGGTTCTCAGTAACTAACAAAACTATCATTTCAGCTTATGTTGAGTCCACAAATCATTTGCTTCCTCTTACTCTATCTAAACAGAGCAACACCTGGAAAGGTAATTCTTGTCCCTATATGTATTTATTTATTCTACAGGCATTCTACTTGTTTGTTGCAAACATATTCTTCTCTAAAAATCTAATAACTGCTATATATTTATATATATATACACACACACACAATATGATTTTCAAAATTTAATTTTCACATTTTGATCTATTGTTTCTATTTATAATGTTCTTTCTTATGATACTTCCCTTCAGTGATTGTGATGATATTGTGCTATCTTTGTCTTCTTTCTGAGTCCCCCCTTCAATTCACTGCATACATCTCAAATGTTGTCTGTCTTTTATTTTTACTATCTCCTTCTCAGCTATGTTATGTTCCTGTATAACTTGAACCCAATAAACCCTTTGCTGCAATTGCATTCTAAACCTCAATATATATTTTGATTTTCAGACTTCAATAATTCCAGAAGCTGGCTGGATCTCTGTCACAGAATGGCTGCAAATATATCATCTGTCACAAAATAATAATTCTTCCTTCTGACCTCATGTTTACTATTGATGTCATCTATCATGACCTTAGAGTC
>NW_007730740.1:250142-251619 GCF_000696425.1 Galeopterus variegatus | reverse complement strand
AAACCCTTTGCTGCAATTGCATTCTAAACCTCAATATATATTTTGATTTTCAGACTTCAATCATTCCAGAAGCTGGCTGGATCTCTGTCACAGAATGGCTGCAAATATATCATCTGTCACAAAACAATAATTCTTCCTTCTGACCTCATGTTTACTATTGATGTCATCTATCATGACCTTAGAGTCATGTGGACTCTCTTACTCCATAACTTATATGCCATAACCAATAATAAATTCTTCTTCATTTAGTAGTTCATATCTAAACCTCATTTCTATATCCATGAATTAAATGCTGGTATAGGTGTCTCTTAGTTAGGTTACTTCAGTAGTCTCCTTAATTGTCCTCCATCCTGTGGTGTTCCTCCTTCTCAGTCTTTCCTAGCAGCAGCACCAAGTCAATTTAATCAAATATCATTGGATGATTATCAATATATGTGTTACAAATTAGAAACAGGTCTAATTTCCTGTTTTCAAGAAACAAATTCTAGTTGAGTGACAGGTGCATAAAAATAGGTGTAGAACTACTTACATGTGATAAAATAGAAACACACATACTTAGATTATGAATTCAGGCAACTTAGAATTTCTTCCTGGGGATTCAGAGTAAATTACATGGTGCAGTTGGAAATGGAAGGTAAGTGGGTGTTTAACTGGTGGATAAGCACATTCCGAGCACTAGAAAAGTCAAGTGCAAATGGATTGTGGCATCCAAGCATGTGGTAATTTAGTGAGCAGCAGGTGGTTGTCAATGCTAGAAAGAAAGCAGAGCTTGAAGTGGAAAATACCCCAAGATATCTGAAAGTTTATTGGAAATGTACGTTATAATATAGGGAAATGAGTAGAGTGAGGGCTGAAAGTAACAAAATTAATTTCATGAATCTCAGAAAGAGCCTTCCAGTTTTAGCCCTGCATGTAAAGAGGTTGAATGTTGTCAATCCCATCCTTACAGCAAGAAAAAGCATAACAAACTGCAAATTAATAAATTGTTAGGCTCATCAGAGAACTGTGGTCACAGAACATTATCTCCAAATCTGGAGAGTCAGGTACTTCCAAAGAAACATGGCTAGAATCTGCTAATTTGGGCCAGAAGCTGCTGGAGCCATAATTGGTTGTAATAGTTAATGGTAATATTTTTGAATTTCTGGAGGCTGAGTCTAGACAAGAATGAAAGTGAGAAACACCTAAGGACTGAAGATGTAGAGAACTCCCCACTATCAAGACATCAATCCCAAGGTACCTCCATGGGTTTTCATTGTGACAAAAGAATAAGTATTGAGAGGATGAAACTCCAGTGGGTCTGACAGGGGAGAGGAAGAGGAATCACTGTGAAATACACTATGTGCATTCACTATAACACAGACGTACTCTCTAGGGTAAAATAGTTTGCCAGAACTTTACCCTTGCATGGGCCAGGATTTTTTTTTTTTTCTCCATCCCCATATCTCCTTCCTGTCTCTTGCACATAGTCAAAAATGGG
>NW_007730740.1:240242-249651 GCF_000696425.1 Galeopterus variegatus | reverse complement strand
TTTTTTTTTTTTCTCCATCCCCATATCTCCTTCCTGTCTCTTGCACATAGTCAAAAATGGGTCAGGGCTACAAGGAACTAGACAGCAAATGTTACAGCCAGTGAAAGGAGAAGGAGACAAAAGGAGAAAGTTATACCGCTTGAGAAATACTTGTGATTGATGCAGCCTGGAAAGACAGGCCCACTAAAAGACTGAGATTGAAATAGAAGATAATAGAGCATTCCTTCTCTCTGACTCCTAGTCCCCACACTAACACGGCTATAGTATAGTAACCTGGGTTACACCTGAAAGTCCTGCAAGACTCAGACTCTGTGAGGAGGAGTACTTAGGAAAGACCAAAATCAAGAGGAAACAAACAACAACAAACAAAGAAAGATGATAGGGTTACACCTGAAAGTCCTGCAAGACTCAGACTCTGTGAGGAGAAGTACTTAGGAAAGACCAAAATCAAGAGGAAACAAACAACAACAAACAAAGAAAGATGATAGAGAAATTTGAAACTTTGTTCACCTACAGTTAAAGCAAAAACTTCAACAGAAATCACAAGGCGTGCCAAATGCCTCAGGAGACAAAATCAGTCACCAGACCAGTTTTGAAATTTCCTTTTTTGATGCTGGGATCATCAGACAGGTTATTTAAAATAGTAATGATGAATATGTTGAGGACTCTAATGGAAAAAGTAGAAAAGATACAACAACAGATAGGTAATGTAAGCAGAGAGATGGAAATTCTGAAAGCGAATCAAAAGGAAATGCTGGGAATTAAAGACTGTGACACAAATGAAGATGGCTTGATCAGTAGCCTGGACATTGCTGAGACAATGATCAAGAGACCTAAAGATAACTCACTAGAAACTTTTTAAACTGAAATATAGAGAGGAAAATAGAATGGGGGGAAAAAAAGAGAAAAATCCGAGAAATGTGGGATGGCATAAAAAGGTATAAGATATGTGTAATTGAACAAGCAGAAAGAGACGGAAAAGAAAACAGAAGTCCTTTTGTGAGGTAAAAGTGGCCTAGGGCTTTCTAAAATTAATGACAGACACCAAACCACAGATGGAAGAATCTCAGAGAACACCAAGCAGGAAAAACGTCAAAAAACAGTAGGTTTATCACATTCAAACCACAGCACACCAAAGATAAAAAGCAAATCCTGAGAGAAGCCATGGGGCAGGAGAGGCATTTTATACACAGAGTAATAAGAATTACAGCAGACATCGTCAGAAACCACGTAAACATAAAGGAAGAGGAGCAAAATATTTAAAGTGCAAAAGAAAGATGAAGACAAAAACGAGTAGCTTATATTTCTAAACCCAGTGCAATCACCCTTTGAAAGTGAGTGAGAAAGAGTACAAACTGAAATAATTCATTGCCAAAATCCTGCCCTGTAGGGTAGGTTAAAACAAGTTCTCTAGGTGGAAAGAAAATGATATAGGTATGAACCATGGATTACGTAAGAGTGGAAGATCATTATAGAAGGAATAAGTAAAGGGAAAATAACACTTTTCTTCTCAATTTTTTAATTGAAACACAGTTGATTATACCTGTTTGTGGAGTACAGAGTTGAATATCAATACCTATGTACGTGTGATGATCAAATCAGGATAATTAGCATATTCATCATTACAAAACATAATTGTTCTTTGTGACCCTTTACCGATTTCTCTCTAGCTTTCCCCTCTCCTCCTTTCCAACTTCTAGTAACCACAGTTCTATTCTCTCCTTTTGAAAGTCCAATATATTATTGATTGATCTATCTTTCTTTATCTTTTTTTTTTTTTTAATTGTTTTTTAGCTGCCACTTGTGACTGAAGACATGAGGTATTTCTCAATCTGTGTCTGGCTTATTTCACTCAGCATAATTTTCTCCAAGCTCATCCATGTTGCTGTGAATGATAGAATTTCGTTATTTTTATGGCAGACCAGTATTCCATTGTGTATATACACCACATTTTCTTATCCAGTCTCCTGTCGATGGACATTAAGATTGGTTCCAAATCTTGGCTACTGTAAATAGAGCTATGATGAACATGAGAGTACAGGAATCCCATTGACGTGCTGATTTCCATTCCTTTGGGTATATATCCAGCAGTGAGATTGCTGGATCATATGGCATCTCTCCCTGTAGTTGTTTGAGAAATCTCCATACTGTTTTCCATAATGACTGCACTAATTTATAGACCCACCAACAGTGTAGAAGGGTGACCCTATCTCTGCATCCTCGCCAGCATTTGTTATTCTATGGGTCTTTCATAACAAGGTGAGATGATATTTTTCTCATTCTCAATTTATCTAAAACACAATGGCTTGCTTAAAGCAATAATAGTAACTTGGTAATTTTTGCATAGGGATGGGTAAAGTGATAAACAGCAATACAAAAAGGGATGGAAGACAGGAATTAGAAATACTCTGAAATAAGCTAACAGCACTATGCACTAGTGAAGCTTCATAGTTAATGGCTTGCTTAAAGCAATAATAGTAACTTGGTAATTTTTGCATAGGGATGGGTAAAGTGATAAACAGCAATACAAAAAGGGATGGAACACAGGAATTAGAAATACTCTGAAATAAGCTAACAGCACTATGCACTAGTGAAGCTTCATAGTACTATTTGAAAATGGGCTTTAATTAAAAATGTATATTATAAATTCTAGGGTAACCACTAAAAAAAAATTGAAAAAGAACTGTAACTTGTATGCTAGGAGAAGACATAGAATGGAATTGTATAAAATGCTCAATTAAAACTAGAAAAGGAAGAAAAATAGGGAATGGGATCCAGGAACAAAAATGGGCATTAGTGTTTTTTTTTTTTTTTTTTTTTAAATAGAAGCTAAGGAAATCTGAATAAAGTTATAGGTTTAGTTAATAATATTGTATTAGTATTGGTTCGTTAACTGTGACAAATGTACCACATTAGAGGAAGATGTTTGAAATGGGGGAAACGGGTATACATAGAGACTGTACTACATTCATAATTATCTGTAAATTTAAGTCTATTTCATAACTAAATGTATTTTTAAAGTGGAAAAATAATATGGAAATAAAAAGGGCATAAAATAGCTATAATAACTTTGAAAAAGAAGAAAGGATTTGAATAAATTTTGTTATCTGACTTCAAGACTTATTATAAAGCTACATTAATTAAGATTGTAGTATTTGAATCAAAATATACAACTAGATCAAGAGAACAGAATGAAGTATCCGGTAATAGACCCACATGTAGAGAACAATTGATTATTGACAAAATATCACCCTTTAACTGGTATAGCTATGCAATCATTAATTGTTGCTGTATAACATAGCATAATTTTCATTAAATATTAAATGAAAACTGCAAAGTATAAAGCAATTTATAGCTTATTCTTCTGTTTTTTAATAGGACATACATATATTTGTTTTCTAGAGGATTCATACAGACACATATACATATACACACAACAGAAGTGATTGTTAATAATAAGAGTTTGGAATTGCTTGTACCTGTAATTTGTTTTGCTTTTAGTTGTAGTGCTTTTTCTTAGTTATTTTCTTCAATAAAAGCAAAAACAAAAATTTAAATATAGTATTACTGTGTACAGTGTGATAATATATTTGGAAAAAAAAAAATATATGTGTGTCGGGCCGGCCCAGTGGCGCAATGCTACAGTGCGCCGCTTGGGAGCGCGGTGGTGCTCCCGCCGAAGGTTCGGATCCCACATACAGACCGGTTCCCGCTCACTGGCTGAGTGAGGTGCGGACGCAACACCGAGGGTTGCAATCCCGTTGCTGGTCCCGGTCCGGTACGGGCGTGACACTGAAGGTTGCGATCCGTTGCTGGGCACGAAAAAAGACAAAAAAAGGAAAAAAAAAAATATGTGTGTCATACAGAGACTGGAAGATATATTCCAAATATCAACAATGAGAAGTGGAGTTACAGATTTTTTTGTCTTTTAGCTTTGAGTCATTATGTTTATTTATTTATTTTTTCTTCATACACATCTTTCATTTGAAAAATATTCAGATCAATAGTTACTATTTTTGAAACTGTCAATAAAAGCCCAATAGGTAGGCTTTAAAGTATGAAGCATACTTTAAAAAAATAAAAGAAGTAAGAAGTAAGAGATTTTTAGGAAGAAAGAATTAGGCAACGAAGTCAAATTCTGCAAAGAATCTAAATAAGATGAAGAATTTAAAATACAATACTAAGTTCTATTATTTCAAAGTCTTTAGTTATCTTTGGCACAGCAATTTCAACGGAATATTGGAAAACTCAATCGATTGTTCTGTGTTCAGCAATAAATTGGATATAAGAAATCCGAGCCAAGAGCTTGAGTTCTCTCAAGAAGTAAAGGAAATTGGAGTAATGAAATATTAAATAGAGTTAGTAAGAAAGAGAACTTGCCTAATAAATAGAAGTGATTAGAATCATGAATATAGGTTTAGGAGATTTCTTTGAAAATATATAAAATATAACTTGCATTGATGTAAGATTGGTTACAAAAAGACAACTTGAGGCAATTTACTACAAATTTCTTCAGGTTCACTGGAATTAGTGGAATTAACTGAAATTAACTAGAATTAGGTTATTCCTGAGTCTGTGATCATAAGTCTGCCCACCCACTCAAAAATGTTCAGTGTCTCTCAATTATTCAAATAACTAGAAGTCCCCCACAACCTTCCTGTGATAGTTTATTTTATGTGTCAACTTGGCTAGGCCATGATACCAAGATATTTGGTCAAACACCAATTTAGATGCCACCATAAAGGTAATTTTTAGATGAGATTAACATTTAAATCAATAGACTGAGTAAGCAGCCTACTTCACATAATGTGGGTGGGACTAATCCAATCTGTTGAAAGCCTTAAGTGAAAAAAGACTGAATTCCTCCCCAAAAGAAAGAATTCTGCTCTCAGGCTGCCTTTGCATTGGAGGTGCAACATCAGTTCTTCCTTCATTCTGCAGCCTTTCAGCCTGCCGTGCAGATTTCTGACTTGCCAGCCCCCACAAATCTCTCTCTCTTTCAATATATACACCCACACACCTCACTCCACCTTCATTATATGTACGTATATATTCACAGGTTCTCTGGAGGGAGAACTCTTACTAATACACTATTTTGTGTGTGTGTGTGTGTGTGTGTGTGTGGCTTAAATCCAAGTATTTTCATACAAATGCCTCTGATTTCCCCAAAATATACTACTCCTGTTTTCTAAATACACCCATAGATGGGAATACCGTTTCCACTGTGTTTCTCAATATACTTTCCACCAAGACTAAACTAGTTCTCTATATTGTTGTCATTTCTCAAGACCCATCAAAAATGTTATTGCTCGGGGAGGGGGTGGGGAGCAGCGAAATGTTATTTCTCCCTGAACCTTTGCTGATTCATCCATAACAATTGTATTTTTTAATCTAGTACACAACTTTATGGTTCTTTATAATTCTTCAAGGCATTATCACATTCTGTAATGCATTATGCATATTTTATTTCTCTTCCTATCATTATGCTTTCGATATCTTATGCTGAAGTAAAAATGACTCCTTAATTCTCAGAGACTTGTGTCAGCAGAAGTTTTGTTTTGTTTTGTTTACCTCTTATTATATGTCCTTCCGGAGTCTTCTATGGCTCTCCTCATCTGGGTCCAAAGTTAAAGGAACAGTGCCTACCTTGAATATCTTGGTCTTACGGAAGAGGGAAATCAAAAGGGTCTAACCACCTGGTGTCCCTTCAATCTCCTGCTCATAGGAGGCACGTGTCACATCCATTTACCTTTCTTTGGCTAAAGCAACTTACATGACCAAGACTTTATAATACCTCACCCAATATCTCAGGTGAATAATGAATATTTTCCTTATTAATTAACTTGAGTTGGATTCATGTAGTGTATTAATGTATTTGTGTCAATTACTATAAACAGAAAACAACTTGAGATACATTCACTCCTGATCCAATCAATCATGACCAGGTGGTTGTTGTTTACCAGAATGACTGCTAAACCCATTCCCTTTAAGATCAATTCTACATGAAGAGTTAATAGTCATAGTCTGGGCAAACATCTTGAAAGCTGTCAGCTACATTTGCATCGAAAGTAGTGGTCTAGGGGAAAAAATACTTCTGTGTGAAATAAATCTTTAAAATAGCCTAAGCATTTATCTATCTATCTATCTATCTATCTATCTATCTATCTATCTATCTATCTATCTACTATTTATTTATTTCTCACTTTTCTTAAATTTTCTTTGTCAATACATTAATAAAAGAAGAATTACTAAGAAAACTTATTAATACTGTTTCTGATGAATCACATTTTAGAAGCCTACCTTTTTGTTCTTAAGATGATAAGCTGACTAATTCAGCTATAACTGAGCTGACTGATTCATCTGTTCCTGAAAGTCAGGGATACTGGAATGCACGGGCAAGGAACTGCTCCTTCAGGTTTTGTAAAAGACCTGATTCATCAATATATGGTAGTCAGCATATTGATTTATACCAAGGAGACATATCAGAACACTGCAACACTGTAAAAATAAGCTCAGTGATAGTTGGGTGTTTTAACACCATGGTATTTTGCATATCACATATAAACCCTGTTTTAAACTATCATGTGTATCTCTTTCCTGTTAGAAGAATTCTTTTGTAGTTCGGAAATGTTTAGCCATGTTTTCTTAAAATAATAGTACCATGTCTTGGTATACTTTGTATACTTTTCAAATAATTTTCTTCATATTATCTTTTTTATTTTCACAGTATGTGAGATGAATAGGATGTTGTCATTACAGATGAAGGAAATTGAGGCTCACAAAAACTAAAAGGGTGTTTAGTGACACATTCTGAAAAGCAACTTTACTTGGAAAAGCCTTTTTTTTTTTACCACAAATGGAATGATGCTGAAATGTCCTTCTAGGAATGCCCATTGGGAAAACTAAAGCAAACTGAGACTGATTTAGAAGCAGGCTATAGGGGACTATGATCAGCAGGGAAAGCAAAGGCAATCCCTCCACCACAAATGGAATGATGCTGAAATGTCCTTCTAGGAATGCCCATTGGGAAAACTAAAGCAAACTGATACTGATTTAGAAGCAGGCTATAGGGGACTATGATCAGCAGGGAAAGCAAAGGCAATCCCTCCTCTGGGAGAAAAGTAAATATTCATAAATTGCTTCTTTCAACTTTCTTTCAAAGTGAGTTTTTATTCAAGTACTATATGCACTAAATAAAAAAATATATACAAATGATCTTATGGTGAATTTTTATGTTTTATTGTTGTAAAAAACCCACATGACATGTAAAGTGCCCCTTAAAAATTTCTAAGTGCATAACACAGTAGTGTTAACTTTCATCATAAAACTGTAGAACAAATCTGCAGAACTTTTCCATCTTGCATTAACTGAAACTTTGTACCCATTGAACAGCAACTCTCCATTTTTGCCAGCTCCTGGCAACTATTATTCTACTTTCTGCTTCTATGTGTTTGGGATTAATTTAGATACATCATATAAGTGGAATCATACAGTATCTGTCCTTCTGTGACTGGCTTATTTCCTTTATCAAATGTTTGCAAGTTCCGTCCATGTTGTAATATAGGATTTCTTTCTTCTGAATAACATTTAATTGCATGTATATACCACATTTTCTTTATCCATTAATCCATTGATACGTGCTTAGTTTACTTCCACATCTTGCATCTTGTGAATAATGCAGCAATGAACATGGGAGTGCAAATATCTTTTTGAGAGTCTGACTTTAATTATTTTGCATAGAAAAACAGAAGTGAGATTGTTGGATCGTGTTGTAGTTCTATTAATTTTTTGGAGAAACTCCATATTATTTTTCATAGTGGCTGCACGATTTTACATTCCCACCAACAGTGCACAGGGGTTACAGTTTCTTTATGTCCTTGCTAACACTTGTTACAGTGTTTTCTGGTTTTTGATAATGGTCATCTAACAGGTGTGAGGTAATAATTCATTGTGGTTTTGAGTTTTATTTCCCCAATAATTAGTAATGTTAAGTATCTTCTCATATATCTGTTGGCCATTTGGATGTCTTATTTGCAGAAATGTTTATTTAAGTCCTTTGCACAATTTTTAATTGGTCTATTTGTTTGTTTTCCTTTGTTTTTGCTTTTGAGTTGTAGCAGTTTCTTGTATATTAATCCCTTACCAGATATGTGCTTTACAAATAATTTTGTCTCATTTTGCAGGTTGGCATTGCACTTAGTTGATTGTTTTCTTTGCTGTGCAGAAGATTTGATTTAGTCGCTCTTGTCTATTTTTACTTATGTTGCATGTGTTTTGGGGTTCATATGCAAGAGATCATTACCAACACCAATTTTATGAGTCTTTTTTCATGTGTTTTTTTCTAAAAGTTTTGCAGTTTCAGGTCTTATACATTAGTGCTTAATCCATTCTGAGTTGATTTTTGTGTATGGTGTAAAACAAGGTTCCAATTTTATTCTTCTGTACTTGACTACTCAGTTTTCCCAACACCGTTTATTGAAGAGACTGTCTTTTCCCCACTGTGAATTCTTGGCACCCTTGTCAAAGATCTTATAAATCCTGTTGACCTTATAAATAATGGTTTATTACCAGGCCCACTATTCTGTTCCACTGGTCTATATGTCTGCCTTATGCCAGTGCCATACTCTTTAATTACTGTAGTTTTGTAATTTGTTTTGAAGTGTGAGGCACCCAGCATCATTTCTCTTAATCAAGATTGTTTTGGCTATTTGGAGTCATTTGTGGTTCCATGTAAATTTTAACATTGTTTTTCCTATTTCGTAAGAAATGCTGCTAGGATTATGAAAGGGTTTGAATTTGTAGATCACTTTGGGGGCACAGGAATTGGGCAAGGTGGAAAAAAGATGTTTTACAGAGGAGTTGTGGTATCAAGACTGAGTAGTAGGAGTTCTTAGGGTAAAGAGAAAATGAAGGTGAGCAGCTGGAGCCGTCTTTGTAAGGTGAATCAAATGTACAATGTTCATAGAGAAGTTCCCGCCTCAACAGCAACAAAAGAAAGGTTTGATCTTATAGATTTAAAAAATTCCATTAATGGCTTATGTATTCATGCAGCAATCTTTCTCATTTTAAAAAAGAGGTTTCATATAGACATTTTAAATGAAAATACTCTTTGAATACAGAATAAGACAGACATGCAATAAGAGTATGAAGTTTTCTTCAAGGAAGTTTTATTTTTTTAAATGTTGATAACTAGTTTTTCCTCCAAATGAAATATGAGGATATAAAAGGGAATTTTTAGGGCCGACTCCGTGGCACACTTGGGAGAGTGCTGCGCTGGGAGTGCAGCGGCACTCACGCCGCAGGTTCGGATCCTATATAGGGATGGCCGGTGTGCTCACTGGCTGAGAGCGGTGCAGTCGACACCTAGCCAAGGGTTGCAATCCCCTTACAGGTCACAAAAAAAAAAAAA